>NW_026946335.1:0-177500 GCF_034702125.1 Engraulis encrasicolus | reverse complement strand
TCGTCTCTTGCGCTTTACGCAGATTCGAATGGCATCAGCAGCATTCAAAGCGCAGACGGGTGCGCCCCGTCAAAATCTCGTCATTCATTTACCATACATCAGCTATAACGGGCGGGGCGTTGTCAGATGACCAGGGAAATAAAAGCAAAATGACAGTTCATGACTGACAGCTGTTCGCGCCGCCACCTTGACATTGGCAACTGATGAACATGACGTCGATAATATTCATATCGTTACGAGGACAGAATCAATCTGCAAATTTGATGACCAGGGCGGGCAGCATTGCACCCGGTTGAGAAACTGCTTTTCCTGAAGACTATAGCTATTAGCTAAAATAGGCTTACCTTCTCTCAAGTTCACACCATTTGCACCTGCTGCGACATTCGTGTTGTTCACATTCGTGACGTTTTCAGAGATTGAGGGGGATTCATTTCACAAATATGCTTTGCTATCATTTGGATATTTGAACCAACATGTTGGTCTTTTGGGACACTTGTTGTTATGAATATCAAAGACAAATATGATATGGGTTCTATATCACAATTATAGCTAACAAAATGAGATTACCGTATTTTTGTATTTGACTTCGGCTATCACAGTGGCCACACGGAATGGGAATGGGATAACCAGTTAGTCTACTGTGTAGGCCTAGGCTGTAATTTTGACATTTGGGCTCACCTTTCTTGCAAGAAATCAACAGCAGTTGCTTTCCTTCATCTTGTTTCCCCTATCTCTCTTGCCTTTATATTCTTTTTGTGAAAGCCTGGTGTTTTAGACATCTTTCATTGTTAACCGGCTCCTGCGTTTAATGCATGAAGCGAGTGAGTGTTGATTCCGCATATTGTACAATCAAAAGTCCGCGAGAGGGCGAGCTAAACCAATGCGTACTAATAATGGGGGTGTCTGATATAGATTATAGCCTATTTTCAGGCTATGATGTCCAATTTAATAGATGTATTTCCAGAGAACATTGGAATTACATAGATTACCAACATGTATTGACATTATTTTTAAAAAAATAAAAAATAATGTTTAAAAAAACGAAAGAAGAAGAACATTTTCCTTAGGGGGCCCCCTGGTGGGCCCCCCAGGTGGGCTGGGCCCTAAGAATGAGTCAGGGGTTTCCCCCCCTGTTCCACGCCACTGTGTGTGTGTGTGCGAGTGTGTGTGTGTGTGTGTGTGTGTGTGTATGTGTGTGTGTGTGAGTGTGAGTGTGCGCGCATGCCTGTGCATGTGTGCGTGTGCGTGTGCGTGTGCGTGCACGCGCATATGTGTGTCTGTATGCACGTGTGTGTGTGTCTGTATGCGCGTGTGTGTGTGTCTGTATGCGCGTGTGTGTGTGTCTGTACTAAAGGGCTGGAATGTGCTGTTGAACTACAAACGGCCTAGCCTGTGGTTCTTTATTTCATTGAAACCCATTATGAAACATAGAACGTAGAACTACATAGAACTACAAAAATGGCCACTACAGGTAGCCTAGTAGTGTGTGGTCCTTTAAGGGCTCTGCATACTTCACGTGCGCACTTTGTCGCGAGTGGCGCGAGAACCATTAATGACGTCATCACTTGCGACAGACTATTCATACTTCAAAAGCGCCTTGCTCGCATTGTCGGAAGTGCCCTCTGCTGTTCATGAGAGAAACGGCAGTATTTTTCGCAACTCGCAGCGTGAGTTCTACTGATGTATAAAATAGAAAGCCAAACACGGCTGCTGTAGGGTTACTGAACGTCTGACTTGTGACTTACCACATTGAAACATATATTTTTTGTTGTAGCCTACATTGCCAGATAATTCCAAGACCATGTGAGAGCATTGTTCTGGCGGCAGAATTTATAAATAGATCGCCGAACACAACGTGCTTCTGAACAAAGTAAACAATTGTTTCACTGAACAACATTTAAGAGAGAAGATAAAATAACTCTGACATTTTATTATCCTCAAAATGATGCAGGATCCATTCTGTAGTAGCCTACAGTAGTTGTAGCCTCTCTTCGCAACTCCTGCTTTGTCTGCCTATCTGCGTGGTCGCTGGTGGCGCACGACAAGTTAGAAAAATCCTCGTGTGCACGACGTGGCGACACGCGCCGAATTTTGAGCTTACGACGGGGGGCGTGTCGAAATTTTAGGTCACGTGACGGCGCGCGCCATCGTCGTGAGTGAAGTATGAAGGAGACTAGCACCACTCACGACTAGTATGAATCCCCCTTTATCCAATTGAAACCCATGATAAGACATGGCTATAGAACTGCAAAAATGTCCGCTGACCTGACTAGTGTGTAGTATTTCCTCCTATTGAAAAACATTATGTGTATTTATGTGTGCTGCTGGACAGCCTCTTCCTGCAGATGAACCTGTCAACGATGTCATTCAAATGAATCATCGAAGAACCTTTAAAGGCTCTTCAGCTTACCACCGTGAAGGAAGGAACTTATCACAGGAACCTTTTTAGAAATATAAACCTGGCAGTTAGGTTTTTCTCAGGAAGAGCCCAAATGCAGCACACAAAAAGTCCAGGGAAAGTCAGGGGTTTATTAGAACTCGAAACTAGGAACAGAACAAAGCTCAAGGAATGAGAAAACAAAAACTCACGAGGGGGAAAAACTATCATAACCTACACAGAACACGGGATAACAGTTACAGGATACAGGGATAAACGTACAGGTTTCACGGACAGCGATTCGACACAACTGGACAAATGATTCCACGCAAGACAACAGAAACACAGGACCTAAATACACAGTGAGGAATTACTAAGAGGCACACGATAGGGCAGGAGACAACAGGGAGCAGGTGGCAAGACTACAAAGAGACGAGTGAACAATTACAAAGATCACAGAGGGCAGAGGGGCAAACAAGGAACCAAATGGGACAATCAAACACAAAATCAAAGACAATAACAAATGGACACGAGCAGGGCAGACGATAGGATAAGACACAGGTGGAGACAATGACCAGGGCAAACGAGACTAACTAGAGCAGGTGAACGCAATGACAAACAAGGTAAGCAGATGCAGACAGTGACTGAAGGCAGGCATGGGTAACAGGAGGATAACAAGGAAACGAGAAAAGGGGCAGGTACCAGATGGAAACAATCAGGAGAACTAAGCAAGGCAAACGAGACAAGAGGACCAGGTGACACAAACAAGGGGTGGGACAGAACACATGACAGGAAAACACAAAAGCACATGGAAAGGGAAGGTGACAGGTCAAAAACGTAAACCAAAACACAAGGAAACCAAAACGGAGCACAAGAGGGGAAAGACATCAAAACACAAGGGTCCAAAAACAAGACATGTGGGTCCGGATCCTGACACTGGCGTTCTCAGAGGAGCCTTGTTTTAGACAAATAAACAAACAAACAAAATGAGGGTCAACGCATACTAACTAGACATAGCATCAGCAACGAGAGGGAAAAGAAACGGCAAGAAAGAGTAAGGGAGGGACAGAGAAAGGGAGAAGATGAGAAAAGGAGAGCAAAGAGTTGGGGGAGAGAGGGGAAGGGAGGGGGAGGCTACAGAGAGAGAGAGGGGGGATTGGGAGACTACAGAGAGAGAGAGAAAGGGATGGGGAGGCTACAGAGAGAGAGAACTAGAGAGAGTAGAGGGTAGAGTACGACAGCTCTATTCTGAGAAGGCATGCTCCCACGCAAGGCAAGGCACTCCCACGTTTCAAACTAGCCAATCACAGCTCACTCTTGTTCCCTCTGTAAAAGTGAAACTAATATATTATCTATTAAACTTTATGATACAGTGTATGCCACAGAGACCGGAGGACCTGCTGAGACCATAGTATTCAGACACAAAAACACCACCACACACTTTTCGAGATCAACTCCCTTCAGTAAGTAAGATTGAACATATTTTGGGTACTGTACCTGTATGTGTAGGCGTAATCTTTTGACATTCAGAAAAACGTATGACTGAGAAATATCTTTCATCAAATTATTTTCCAAGACGTTGAGATGCTAGCTAGTCAAACAAGGATGTTTTTTTTGTTTTAGGCCTACATGCTGGGTACTTGTTGACATAGGGGTACTAATCTGAAGAGATCATGGTCAAAACATCGTTCTGCCATAAATAAATGTGCGCTGTGTGTTTGAGACAGATTGAAATGCAGAGATACAGGATTCACAAGTCTAGGGTTTGTTTAGCTTTGGTGGCAGAGGCTGTTTTTTTAGTCTACTGTGTTAAGCCTTGGAGGGTGTCACTCCCCCATTTCTTCACTCTTCGGAGCAGTGTTAATTTCGTCAACCATGACTATGACTAAAATATTTCGTCAAAGCCCTTTTTTGATTTTCGTCATTTAGACTAAGACTAAGACTAAATTGGGAAGGCAATGACTAAAATATGACTAAAACTAAAATTGATTTTCGTCATTGTGACTAAGACTAAGACTAATTTTTTAAAAAACTGACTAAATTAACACTGGTGTTAAATACAACAGAGAAAAAGAGAAGCAGTGTGTGAAGAAGTTTCATTCTGCACAGTGTGATACATGTTAAAAAGAGAAGCAGTGCACGGAGAAGGTTTATTCTGTCCAGTCAATGATATATGTTAAAAAGAGAAGCAGTGTGTGGAGAAGTTCTATTATGTACAGTGTTGACTAAAATGACTAAAAATTGACTAAGACTAAAATTGATTTTCGTCATTTAGACAAAGACTAAGACTAAATTGGGAAGGCAATGACTAAAATGTGACTAAGACTAAAATTGATTTTCGTCATTGTGACTAAGACTACGACTAAATCAAAAAAAGCTGACAAAATTAACACTGCTTCTGAGTTTCATAAAAGATAAAATAACCCTAACACACATTAGTGAATAATCTCTTCTGTCTCTCCAGCTTTCAGTGGTGCAAAACACTATAACTATGCAAACCTGACCTGTTTAAATTCACACATGAGTGTAACAGACCCGTCCAAAGACCAGAAGGAGACCAGGGGTTCAGCTGCTCGGTTTATTGTCTGCATTCATGAAAACAAATATACATGACCAGGGCATCCGTCACTCGACTGCAATTACTCCAGCGTGGGGCGATCTAGCTGGCTTACAATTCAGAGTAACAAAATGGCAGACATACAGCGAGCATACTGAAGTTTCATGAAGTTAAGAGAACAATCATAAGTCTTACACAATTTACAACAACGTACCTGCATTCATGAAAACAAATATACATGACCAGGGCATCCGTCACTCGACTGCAATTACTGCAATATGATTAAAAGAAGAAATACGGAATCAGGACCTTGGTTTCACACCATGCTGCACATCATAGCAGGGTACAAAGCATGTGAACACAGAAACACGACAGCTCGATTTATAACAAGTTTACATCGAGTTGAAACATTACTTTTTCAGAGAATCATTTAATACTGCTTATCTACTTTCATATTCAGGAAAGGACTCGTAGTCACAGCACATCCATTCAATAAAATAGAATGTTTTACCCGGAGCGCTACTTAACACTGCTTACCTCCAGCGTGGGGCGATCTAGCTGGAGGTACGGAGGGCGCAAGCACCCAAGAGGCACGAACGCGAAAAGCAGTCGTGAAGGCCCATGGTCAACTAAGATGAATGCGGTACAACATGCAAAATAATTCCAAAAACCAATAACATTGTGAAAACAGAAAACAGATTTTGTGAGGATTCACTTAATACAAAAAGAGTATATTTTAACTCCGTTACATGGGCAAAAGATGGACCATATTTTTGTCTGTGCATATAACTACAGGTAAGAAGGAACAAACCTGCTGATTATGGGTTACTGGCATTGTGATGATCAGCAGAATACAAGAAAAGCATTCCATTATTGTAAATGACTTACAGAGTTACGGTACAGCAGTGATGTGACTGAAGCTAAACCCCATGTTGATTGGCAGACATATTGAATACAATGCCTCTGTGTGTTGCTACAGTACTTGGCGAGGACAAAATCATAGCCAACATCACCAGCAGATACAAAGTGCACAGAAAATGTGCAGAACAAGAAGTGCAGATGTTAAGTGGGGTTGGGGTTAGGTTTTTTTGTAAAGTACATTAGACTAGAGTAGAGCAGAGCAGTGTTTCTCAACTGGTGGGTCGCGACCCAAAGATGGGTCGCGGAGGGGTCATGGGTGGGTCGTGGAGCCTTGGTGTAAAAAAAACGTAATTCTAAANAAAAAATCCAACTTTTCCTGCAACAATTTAAAACTTTTATTTTGATAGGCTAGTGAACTCCGTGTCATCTGTCGTCATAGATACAATCTGAATGTTTATGCGAGATAGATAGCGTGCAAACAGTCATTCGAGTCTTGGTTACATTTTGAGAATTGCATTGAATTGACTTGAACGCTAAAAAAATTGGGTCGCGACCGAATGAGAGTGTAAAATGGTGGTCAAGACTTTTCCAGTTGGGAACCACTGGAGTAGAGTATCTTTTACTGATCCCAGGGGGAAATTAAGGTGTCAAGTAGCATACACACATAAATAAAGACATTGCCCACAAGACATAACACACATATTTACACATAAAATAATCATATATAGCTCACTGTTACATACATTTTGCCAAGGCATCTCTCTCTCTCTCTCTCTCTCTCTCTCTCTCTCTCTCTCTCTCTCTCTCTCTCACACACACACACACACACACACACACACACACACACACACACACACACACACCCACACACACACACACCCACACACACACACATACACAAACACACACAAAAATAAAGTGTACATAGTGTAACCTGTGCTGTGTGGCCAAGACAAAGTTACCACCAAAGTGTCCAGGAGAATCAGTAGTTCGGGGGGTTACACACGTCACCAACTGTGTCTCTCTCCACACACACACACACACACACACACACACACACACACACACCCACACACACACACACACACACACACACACACACACACACACACACACACACACACACACACACACACACACACACACACAAGCAGCTGTGCATTCCACTGAAGAGGAGTCGAAGGGTAAAGAGTCCAGGTAAATAAAGTGTGCAGGAGTGGGATTGTTTATGCAGTCCAGCCCCCTATAATGACGATCTCTCTTTGTGTGTCCTTCTGTGCAATGTTGAATAGCTGGATGGCCCTGCGTACAAAGGACTTCCGCAGCCTGTCTGTCTTGCAGGAGATGGCGCGCAGTCTGTAGCTGAACAGGCTTCTCTGGTTGTCGAAGACTGGGTACAGGGGGTGCTTGTAGTTGTCCAAAATAGAGTCCAATCTGCTAAGTGTCCTCTTGTCAGCAGTGTTTGTGAGGGCATCCAGTTATGTGCCTACAACAGACCTTGCTTTCCTCACCAGCCTGTCAAGCCGTCCAGCATCTCTCTTCCTAATGCTACCACCACAGCATGCCACAGCATAGGAGAGCACACTGGCCATGGCAGACTGGTAGAACATCTGCAGGAGTCTGTTGCAGACATTGAAAGATCTCAGCTTTCTCAGAGCACACATTAGCACACGGTTACAGTAAATAGCGAGCCAGACAAAGAAAAAGGGTCTTCATGCAAGAGGGCAAAGGGAGCAGTGTGACGGGAGAGCATGCTCAGGGTACCTCAGTCATGGAGGAGGATGGGGGAGAGCACTGGGTAATTAATCCCCCCACCAACCTGGCCTGGCAGGTTGGGAGTCGAACCTGCAACCTTTGGGCTATAAGTCTGACACCCTTACCGCTTGCCCATGACTGCCCTATCTATCTTGTATTGTTACAGTGTTTGGCAGACATGTTGAAGGTGCTGACTCTGTGTGCTCTCATCTCTGGAGCCATGTGGGTTGATGCCCAAGAGAAAGGTAGGCCTATTACCCGCCAGATGCCCAAGAGAAAGGTAGGCCTATTACCCGCCAGAGAAAGGTAGGCCTATTACCCGCCAGATGCCCAAGAGAAAGGTAGGCCTATTACCTGCCAGAGAAATTACAGATAAAAGCACCACTGAATAGACACTTCAGGCCATAGGTACACATTATAATTACTTTCTCTCTCTCTCTCTCTCTCTCTCTGTCTCTCTCTCTCTCTCTCTCTCTCTCTCTCTCTCTCTCTCTCTCTCTCTCTCTCTCTCTCTCTCTGTCTCTCTCTGTCAGATGACTTCACAGTCCAAACCCCCCAGAAGTCCATCTTAGCCCCTTCCGGTTCCTCTGTGATGTTGCCATGTCAACTGTCTCCGCCCATGAACTAGCTCTGATCTAAAACCCGGAGGAACCGGTTGGAGAGCCGGATCAAGACCTCATCCGAACAGACCGGATGGCTGTCGTGCATTGATCCGCCAAAGGCGGGTCAGACGGCATTTCATTAATATGTGAACAATCAAGATCCACATGCTGCTAGGGATCCACATGCTGCTAGGGATGTTAACCGGTAACCAAGATCCACATGCTGCTAGGGATGCTAACCGATAACCAACATCCACATGCTGCTACGGATGCTAACCGATAACCAACATCCACATGCTGCTACGGATGCTAACCGATAACCAACATCCACATGCTGCTACGGATGCTAACCGATAACCAACATCCACATGCTGCTACGGATGTTAACCGGTAACCAAGATCCACATGCTGCTAGGGATGTTAACCGGTAACCAAGATCCACATGCTGCTAGGGATGTTAACCGGTAACCAAGATCCACATGCTGCTAGGGATCCACATGCTGCTAGGGATCCACATGCTGCTAGGGATGTTAACCGGTAACCAAGATCCACATGCTGCTAGGGATGTTAACTGGTAACCACGGTAACCAACATCCACATGCTGCTAATCATCTGGTTCTCCCAGAGACATTGGAAAATTGGAATCTTATGCAAGCCGCCACCAAACGCCATAGACAGTAGAGACCTGTTAGGAGACCGACCTTCAGGTAGGTGTGGTTTGATTTACCTTTCCAGGGCTCCAGACTAACTTTTTGCACTGGTTGCACTGGTGCGCCTAAACATTTTTTTTAGGTGCACCAGCACAACATTTAGGTGCATCCAAGTGTTTTCACCACCCCATACACACACGCACCTCAGCTTTAAAAAATAATAATTAAAAATAATAACAATAGCTAATAATAGCAACAATAATAGAATTCTTCCGAATGTGCTCCTTATAAAAGACATGACCGTAGGCTACCTAACTAACACATCTTGGCTACAAGCAGTTTGGCTGGTAGAAAAGACCAAATTAGTAGCCTTTTAGTCAGTAGTGTTTGACAAGTAAGATAAACATAGGCCTACCTGCCTTTTCTGCAATAAGACTATGCACACGGCACAAGGAAGCACAGTTACAATATGAAGATAGATAGATGGATGGATAGATAGATTTTTTTTAACAAACCCTGCTAAAAATGTCATGATTTTTAAAATCATTAGACACAAATAGCCTAGTCTATGTTTACAGTGGTATCCGCTGTGAATTGGGTTTGATATTTCCCCATTTTTGAGCGCTCTCCCTCTGCATGATTGTGTTGTCTAAGCGCTATGAACAGACACGACAGCACTAGTGCGCTCGCTCGCTCACTCACTCTCTCTCTCTCTCTCTCTCTCTCTCTCGTGCTGTCTCGAGGTGCATGAACGATGCCTTGCCGACTGATAGGCAGTATGTAGCCTGCCCTAGTCGCTATCAAAAAACTCTCACAGAAGTCCCGACAGATTAGCGAGTCACCTGTTGTACTTTGGCCAGCTCTGCACGCGGCAGAAACGGGCAATTATCCGCAGCCGTCTGCGTTTTTGTGTGGCAATGTTTAATATCCGCTCAGGCCATTTAGGTTTTCCCCGTGATTGTGACTCTCTCGTGTTTAAAATATCCTCAAGTCATTTTACTGTTTTTACCGTGCTTGTAACTCTCTCGTCCGTTGCAAAATTCGCCTGGTTGAGAACACAAAACTCGCTGGCACATGTGAACTCGGATATACGTTGAGTCGAACATTCTATTCTGAAACGTCGGGCTGCCTGTGAACGAGGAAGGGGGAGTAAGCTACCGGTAGTTCAGCGGAGTTGAAGGAATGACCGCATCGACACGTTTTATTGTAGAATGACTATTCAGTTTATGTCCATTATTGTTTAGTAATTGATTTTGTTCTACTGATGGCTGGTCGCACCGGTGCGCCTAAAAATATTTTTCAGGCGCACCATTGAAAAAAATGGTCGCATATGCGACCAAATTGGTCGCACTCTGGAGCCCTGCTTTCTTTTAGAAAATCTTTCATTCAACCATCATTTCATCTGGTTGAATTCTTTTGATTGGCAGCAGATGCGCATCTTGTCACCAGGCTAGGCAGGCAGCCACTTGGGGCCCCCAAGCCCCTAGATAGTGAATAACAGCCCATATCTTACTACAGTGGTGGTGATTTTGGTGCAAATGTTCGTTCTTTAGCATTTTCGCTTGGGGCCCCATCTGACCCTAGAATCGCCTCTGATTGGCAGGCAGCCAAATGCAACTACCGTCCTATCAGGACTTGATCTCAGCATTGTTCAGGTACGGATCACCTTACTAACCACTTTGACCCATAAAGAGTGTACATACATCTCAAAGCCATAAAATCAATAAATGTGTATACCTGGGGTCACAATGATCGCTGTAGACTCTGTGTTGATTCCCTTCTCTGCTGTCCCTGGAGGATAAAATGCCCATGAGTATTTTTTATTTTAAAAGTATGCAATCTGAGTGACAATAATTAAACATAGAAAAGCTGTTTATCCTCCACATCCCTGAACCTTACAATCTAGTGCAGTGTTAACGGGAATAACCTAGTTGAAGAAATGAAGGTCGATCGCCAGAGCAACACAGACATAGATATTTAATTTGCATTTAGAATGGTGCAAGACTAACGTTTTGACACGACGTCAAAAGACAAGAAATACATATGTACCTGTTTTTAACGTGTTTGTTTCTTTGTCTCGTGGTGGTGTGTCAGGTCTTTTTTCTGCGTTACCTTTAACAATCAGATGATTAAAAACAGTGATTTACAACATACGGTGAGGTCTAGTTTCATTATCAATAATGTTCAGCCTCAGTGAGATGTTGGTATTTTGATTTGAGAAGCTGTCAATCCAAATAAGAACAAATAAGCGCTTAAAATCAAATCAGTGAAAATGTAATAATGTTAGTTCAGGGTGATATGTGGTTTCATACAATACTTTGCTACCTCAGTGGTGGGATGTTGTAAAAATGACTTCAGGGTAGGTACCTATTTTATCCAGCAGAGTCTCTCCTGATGACATGAAAATAACAGGAAGAATAGGAGGTCCAATTCATAACTTTTTACATACCATTTGTACATGACATTACATTACACCATCAAAACATGTTACAAACAACTGAACTAGCATTAATCATTTAATCTCATAGGGTCCATCTAGCACCTCGTTAGACCCATAACATTTAATAAAAACATATAAACTTATAAAACATTCAATAATAATTGTTCACTTGTAAGGGACTGCTCATTATTTATTTTCGGGGTCATCGGAAGATGTACACCTCTGATCATCAAATTTTGCATGACCCTACACTAACAAGCTTCAAAAGTTTGATAACCCTCCCTGCCGTCAAAAAATGCATGAACCTCCCCTAGGGACTCTTGGTGGTATGCAGACATTACCTTGGATACTGTGGCTCTTGATACATCACAAAGATTTGCTGTCTCGGTCAAAGATGCAACAGTTACACATGTACCAAGAATTTCTCCTTTTTGACATGTCACCTATAATGTTGTGTGCATTGCAAAATTTTGAGCAAAAATGTGCTCTCACCCTGCTAATTGAATCTTCACACATCACTTTACTGGTGCAATGTGCCATTAATTAAGATTGGCCCACAGGTTGGTCCACTTGAGCCATGAAACGTCCCACACTAAAATGACAGGTGTCTCAGATATTTTGTCAAACCCCTGTATATATCTATGCATGCCGTGTACAGCCTACCGGTACATTTCATCATTCCAATTCGTCCATTTATGACCAGATGTGTGCCTCAAAGGCGCCCACTGACGGTTAAGGTTAGAGAAAGGTCTAGGTTCACGTAACCTCATTAACATAGTATAAGCTCAAGGTCAAAAAGTACCGCCTGGTCAATGGTAGTCAGACATTGATGAGTTGGGATGAGACTGTGTGGCTAAAGCATCTCTTTAAAGAATTTAAAAGTACTGAACTGAACTGTCTTACTAACCAAGTGAGTGTGTGTGTGCGTGTGTGTTGTCTTTTCTCCCATTGAAAGCCATTATATGACATTGCTATTGAACTACAAAAATGGCCTCTTCGGGTAGCCCCTTCGGGTGTCCTCTTTTCTCCTATTGAGGTAATGTCACATTGAAGAAAGCAGCTGTCAACAGTACCTGGCGATGTCTTTGGGGGCCCAGAAATTTGGATGAAGCCTGTATGGATGAAGACCACATGTAGAGTAGGCCTAGAGTAAACTGGAGTAGTAACTATATTGATCCCCGGGGGCAAATTAAGGCCTATGTTCCCTGGGTCCTATGTTCCCTGCCTTTTTATTTATTTTTTTTAAAAGGGTTCTATGTTCCCTGCTGCTTCAAAGTAGACTGGTGCCACATGGCAAAGCGCAGGTTGTTGTTGCACCTCTGACAGGTTAGGTTTAGGGATAGTTTTGGTCAGGGCACAATTTGAAAACTCAGAAACACTGCATTACTGACAGGTTAGGCTTAGAGATGGTTTTGGGAAGGGCACAATTTGAAAACTCAGAAACATTGCATTACTGACAGGTTAGGCTTAGGGGTGGTTTTGGGAAGGGCATAATTTGAAAACTCAGAAACATACAATGCGGGGAACATAGAACCCTTTTTTTAGAAAAAGGGTCCTAAGTTCCTTGGTCCCATACAAAGACAGGGGAACATAGGACCTGGGGAACATAGGACCCAGGGAACATAGGTATGCTCCCATTAAGGCAGATGTAGGAAAAGAGCTAAGTGAGTTTTGTTGTTCCCATACAAGTTACACCTACAGTACATTATAGATTTTCGCGGAGGGCATCAGAACTATACACTTACCCTTTGGAACCCTACTCTTGATAGTTTACCTGTCTTGTGGGCCACAAAAATCCCAATGAGCACAGCCACCAACACCAGCAGGGTCACAACGAAGGCAGCGGTCAGCGCTCCTACACATGAGAAGAATATCACACAAAACATTCATTGGTACTTGTCTGAAGACCAAGTTGTCCAACCTGAAGCGCTCAAGCCATTTCAGTCAGACAGGTATTTAACCCATTGACGCCTAAGGCACCTGCAAAAAAGGGTGCTGAATGCCTAAGCCCTTTTTAAGAAAAGCTGCCCTCAGCCTATAAAAACCTAAACATGTCAGCTTCTGAAGCACATAAAAATATGTACTAAGTTGCATTTCAACGCTAAGACCCTCATCATGGCAGTCATGGGTGAGCGGTTAGGGCGTCAGACTTGCATCCCAGAGATTGCCGGTTCGACTCCCGACCCGCCAGGTTGGTGGGGGGAGTAATCAACCAGTGCTCTCCCCCATCCTCCTCCATGACTGAGGTACCCTGAGCATGGTACCGTCCCACCGCACTGCTCCCCATGGGGCGCCACTGAGGGCTGCCCCCTTGCATGGGTGAGACATGAATGCAATTTCGTTGTGTGCAGTGTGCAGTGTTCACTTGTGTGCTGTGGAGTGCTGTGTCACAATGACAATGGGAGTTGGAGTTTCCCAATGGGCTTTACGGCAGTGGTTTAATCTTTCATTAGAATGTGTTCTTTGATCTCAAACAAACAGAGACTTTTAATAAACTTGTCTCAAATGTCATGAGCCTGAATGTTGCGCAATGCAGCTCCAGCCGCCAGGGCCAATGTTGTGCAACGCAACATCAGGCATCAATGGGTTAAAAGCTGACTTGAGCCGAAGGAAACATTACAAAATCAAAAGAAACATTAAACTTAGCAAGGAGGTTATGTCAGTCCAAAGGAACAATACTGCAAAAGAGGAGCAGGATTTGTGAAAGTCTGGGGCACTTTGATGGTCCTTAGTTAGCACACAGTGGGGCATCCTTTTCTGTGTGTAAGTCAGGGGTAGGCAACTTTCTTGATAAAGAGGACCAACATTTTTCATCACCACTGTCACAGGGCCACATGGTCACATAATTATTTTTTTGTTGTTGTAAATTTATACCCGAGTGTCCTTCATAAACAACCAAGACAAAATTATAAGTTTTAAAGAAAGTGCAAAATACTCTGTGTTTACTGTAATGCTGGTACAAAATATATGTACAAAGGCCTCTTCAGGCAGCCTTGTAGTCTTTTCTCCCATTGAAACCCATTATAAGGCGTGGCTATTGAACTGCAAATATGGCCGTACATGGGCTACATGCCCGTATTTAATAAAGGCTTTTTAACTTTAGTAAGGAGTACCTCAAATAGTGTTGTTTATCTACTCATTCTTTTCATGGAAGTTTGGACGCCCAAATTCTTTTTGATGAGCACCCTTTTTTACTGACTGGATACAGGACCCAGTGAAGCGTTCCCTTTTCTCTTTATTGTTACAAGACAATGAGTGTTGTTGACAGTGTAAGTGCTACTATTTCAGAATTGTCACAATAGGACATAACTGAATTGCCAAGACTACCTCTTTTTAATATACAGTATGTTCTATGTATGTCTGCTGTTGCCCAGTCTTGCACTGTATACACTGTATGTCTGTATGGGTATTGTATAGGTACTCTAGGTGTCTATGTCCAATTGTCCATGTCCACACCTAGAGTCCAGAGTCTATGTCTGTCTGCATGGGAAAGTAAGAAACGTACTTTCAATTCTTTGTATGACCAGTGCATGTAAAGAAATTGACAATAAAACCGACTTGACTTGACTTGACTTGACTTGACTTGATCCCTACTGGTGGAGGTGTGGGGTAAGAGAGCACTGGTTAATTACTTCCCCCACCATAGTGCAGGTTCAATTTTCCCAAAAAAAGAGGTTTAGGAACATTTCATATAGATTTTTCCAAATTGTGTTTATTATCAACTACAAACCACATAGTCTTTGAATCTACCTGTTTCCAATTTTTTTCTGAGGTGGAAATACCCAGAATCCAAGACGGCGGATATGTGGATATGTGGTCATATTGTAACAGAATTGAATGTAATTGAAAGAAACATGTCATATACATTTTTGCAAATGGTGTTTTTTATATTTCTAAGACCCCCTGAATACAAAACAACCCGTTTCCATCCCCCCCACCCCAATTAACTACCAAAATCCAAGATGACTGACATGACATGTAGCATAGATTACATATTTTGTGTTTTAAGGTCTCTGTCATTGCTTTTCTTGTATTTGTAATATTCACAATGGATAAAGGGCTCTTCAGTCAGCCATTACATGAACTTTATTCATAAAATATTTATTCTGTTGTATATATTCAGCATGACAAAAAAAAGCATTGAACGCCTATTTATATGACTAGGTAATGTGTCTCATCCTATTTATTTGTAGGATCCTCTCTGAATACAAAACAACTTTTTTTTCTATTATCCCTTTACTTTTAGAAGCAAAATCCAAGATGGCTGATATTATAGCAAAATAAGGACATTTGGTGTTCTAAGGTCTATAAAGCCATTCTGCCGTATTGTATGCCTATTGGCAATATTTTGATATATACATGAAATGTTATCAACTTTTATCTCATCTTTTGTCAAACTTTAGCATGGCGTCCTAAAACCCTTGAACTAGCAAATATCCTGGATCTCCTCTAAGCTTATATCTGAACTGACCCCTTTTCCAATTGGTTTATTTGAATGTATTATTTATTTGTAGACGGGGCGAGTTTAGGATATTTTTAGTAGGGCCACGCCCCCACAGTGACTTGGCTCGGCCCCACTAGCCCAGGAGCCTTTTAAAATATTAGATGTGAATTGTATTGGAAATGAATTCAATTGCGCAGTCGCTTTGTCCCTGCGCAATATTCAGCTGCGACTGCCCCGTCTGGCAACCCTGTGTATGAACTTCAAGAAAGGTCTTGTGACGAGTCTGCTACACCTCTTCTGATTGGATCTTCATGCAACTGTTTGCCGCCAGAGTTGTGTTCAGTTATGATTTTTGCAAAAGTAGTTCCTGGATTTATCATGCAGAACCCAAATCCGTGCATATAGAGCTCTTCAGCGTTGACGTCAACTTGTATGCGGCGTTTGGACTACCGGTTCCATGGCGATTTTTTACATTGCAAAACGCCATAGAGATTCAGGTTTGGCAAAAATATAAGTTGCACGGCAACAACGAACATTAGCGTGTCCCCGCATCCCTTTCTCATTAGTGGAACGGATCGTATGATCATGTTGGTGTATTCACATGTTAAATCATGACGATTATAATTCAATATTGCTAACCCCTTTCTGATCATTAAAACTTCCGAACTACATACTTTCCTTTGGTTGCCATGGGTACAACCCTCCGCACGTACATGCCGTTAGATACAGGCGCCACTTCTGTAGTCGCCAAAAGCTTCCGGGTTTAGCATATGGACGCAACATCGTATTTATGTCGAAGTTTGACACAAAATGATCAACCATGTCATACCTACAGCCTATTTTTAACACCCTCGACAGTTTGCGGGGGTTCGCTAAGCGCGTGCTTGCACTCGGAGCTTATTTGAAATTTACCCCTATTCATTCTCAATGGAGGCCGGAAGCCGATACGAACCAGGAAGTCCTTAAATGCTAACATGAAAGACTACAATCTACTACATGCTTCCGCGTTACTGAAGAACTCTATTCTTGTGATGAGAAGGTATGATGAAGTGGTGTAGGCTACTGTCGTGCTATGTGCAGACTATAGCATTGATTGTCATCATAACTGACATAATTTTGTAAGCTGCTAAATGTTGGTTAAAAAAAAAAAGTGTTGCAATGAAAGACCATTAAAATCGTCCATTATTAGGTTGTGGATATCCGTGAAACATGCTTAACATAGGTAGCGGTGGCTAAGATTTTGTCAGGTGGTGCCTTGCGACGCACAATAGCCTACGTTCACTTTCGCCAGTGTTATGGGGCTCTCTGTTGACCATGCAAGGTGAGTCAGTCAGAATCACAAAAGCTTGAGGTAGCAAGATAACGGAAAGGGGAGTCAAATACAGATGGAATACAATGCATAATCAACCTAGGCCTACTGTGGAAACCATGCCATTTCTTTGCAAATGTATGAGAAAAGAAATCAGAGTAAGTTACAAATGATGAGGACACAAAATAGGGGTTGTTACTACTAATAGCCTACGCTACCATCAGGACAGTCAAAATTATATATCTGCCAGGCAGCGTTCAGAAGTTGTGACTCGAGGGTATGAAACATGCTTCAGCCTTGGAATTGGCAAATCTCGGCTGAAAATTATATTACGGCGAGTCACCATTACATTGATAGTCGAGGTTCGCCCATATGCAGGGGAGGTTTATCCATATTTTGGTGATGCTATAGGCCTAATTGTGATGTGAGAATGCGGGCTCTCCAACTTCTCTGACTACCAGCAGTTCATTTTTGTCCTCTCTAGAGGACATTTGTAAACTGCAATATCTCCCACCCCATACACACTACTGTGCTAACTCCCAATGGTCTTTAAAGAGGACATTCAGAGCTTTCCAATGATACCATGTGTGTAGGGGTGGGGTTTTGGGAACTTTCTATTTCTTTGCAAGGAAAATGGTGTCCATTAAAAATAGGCCGCGAAAGTAAATGCATAATACTTTAAAGTGGGCAATTATTGTCTTAAACCATCATCTTTATATGTTATTTCAATCTCTTCAGAGTACAATTAAACCATTTCTAAATTAATGTAACATTATTTAATTCCCATATTTAGGCGTTAAAGAAATGTGCTCTAAAATGGACATTGGTAGTGACATCTTCCATTTTGTTAGTATTTTTCCAGTCAGAAAGTCAGTATCAGAATCAGAAGGAGAGACACTTTACAGCACATTATTGATAAATAATCCTAGATGTGATGTTTGAGGAAGATGCTGAAGATTCAGAGACCTCTTAGGATTCATTTCAAGCAGGAAAAGTAGAATCAGAACAAGCAGAACGTTTCCTATTGATGCATTTGTCGCCCCATGTGGAGCATGACTCTGATGTGTGTCTGAACTTTGCAGGACAATATTTCAACCAAAAATTAAATTAAGACTAAATTAATCCTATAGACATGAACACATGTTTGTTCCAGAGATAATAACCCATATTTCACACATCAGAACTATAAAATTAGTCAACTCTGGTGAAAGTTCTCAGTTGAGGGACCACATGTCATTCAAGCTTCAACTGCAAGTCCAGTTGCTTAAAACAAAATTGCTTTGACTTGAGATGACCTGCATGAATGATAATGGTCACAGACACATCCAGTTTCCACCTCAAACCAATAAAACACTCATTGTTAACTCATAAATGCTCAAATTTACTAATAATTAAACTGATTGTTATGCTTTTTCATCCAGATTGATTGATAGCAATTAAGGTACATTTTCAATGTACGGCCTTCCAATGTCCACTGTAGTGGACACATTAAATCTTTAAAATAAAAAATAAAAATTCGAAAAAAATGTTGTCAATCTCATTTTTTGCCTTCAAACAATTGGGGGAGTAAAAAAAAGCAAAGATTTTAAAACTTTTTTTCCCCTGGTAGTCAGGAGGTTAGCCTACTGATTTTAATGATTGGGAACTGTGTGAAGTGTATTGTTATTGTTATTGGAACATACTGGCTCGGAATGAGGAGTGACGTTGGTGCCCGCGTGGTTTCTACTGTCCATTTACATGTGTGACAGGGAGCGCGCACCTTGTTGGAAGATTCTCATCATCGGCATGACTTCTGGCAGGGGATGTTTTAATTGTTATTTTTATGTTTGCTTGAGAAGGAGATGTCAGATTTTAAAAAGTCACAATGAATATTTATCTGTTGAGCTACCGATTGTAACTGTGATTTGTGGTGCAGCGCACATGAGAGAGAAAACTCTTCTGACTATTTTTAAGTCACTCAATGGCCTAGCCCTAAATAAATATATTGCAGATATGCAGTAATACCATCCAATTAGGAGTCTTAGTTCTTCAGTGTCTCTACTTGTTGCATTTAGCCATTATGCTGCCAAATTACTGTACCTGTAGAGCTGCCCTAACAGTAGGAAATCAAGTTTTGACAAAAAAGCTTAAAGTGGTAGTTCGCTATTTTAGACATTAAGCCCTGTTTGTGTGACTTCTGGGGTGAAGTAGAGATGTTCTCATCACAATTTTGACATTTGGTGCTGAACGGAGCATTTGGGTATCCAAGACTGCAGCCCCCCCACCTTTTCATTGACTCCAATAGAGCACTCAAGCAATCGATTATAAAATGGCATTAAACTTTTGTTTGAGAAGACATGGAACTCACCGTGTGGTCAGTGGTAGACAGCGATAAATTGACCCGAAAATTGCAGCGAAATATGCCTTCTAACTGTTGTTTAGCATTTGGCGGACCTATTTTTCCCCAGACGCCGTTGAATAGCAGTAGACATCCAGCCAGTAGGTAGCGATAGTGTGTTGTTAATGTAGACATCAAGGAGCGAGGTAGAACGGCTATCTTTGAGCGGGGCTGGCTACAAAAACTACAGCTTGCATACAAACCATAGATAGTAACGTAAACAAACGCACCCCCATTTCCGGTCGCGCGGAGTAATACTAGTCAAACCAATACAATCAATGAAGACGGACAATAATGAATATATCTTCTCTGGAAGCGTATTTCGCGGTGATTTTCGAGCCAACGTATCGCTGCCCACCTCTGACCACTCGGTGAGTTTCATGTCTCTGCAAACGAAAGTTTAATGCCATTTTATGATCGATTGCTTGAGTGCTTCATTGGAGTCAATGTAAAGGTGGGGGGGCTGCAGTCTTGAATACCCAAATGCTCCGTTCAGCACCAAATGTCAAAATTGTGATGAGAACATCTCTACTTCACCCCAGAAGTCACACAAACAAGGCTTAATGTCTAAAATAGCGAACTACCACTTTAATTTTCACCTGGCTTTGTATGTACTCTGTATAATACTTCCTATCGACCTACTTTATTATAATATTTCCTTCTCTCTTTTTCTTTCCTCTCAAACACATAAGAACTATGACAACCATTAGGGTGCATATATGACACACAGTAGGCTACCAATCACAAGGATTATGTGGTTAGTCCTTCACTGTTATTTAAAATTGAAAGCCTTTTGAAAACAAAAGCTCAAATCTGAAATAGAAATGGAACAGTTGCTCTGTCAGGTACCTCTGTCAGGTACCACTGTCAGCACCAGGGGCCAGGCCCCCCTAAAGATCAAAAGCTAAAACCGCCCCTGTTTGTAGGCACTTGACAAGTTCCTCAATAGCATAACAGGTGGAGAAGGTGTGATTTATGACAGGAGTGGAGCCCACTGTCCATCATCAAGATGCCTCAGTCTCAGAGGAAGAGCATCTGCGAGCGTCGAGGGAGACACAGTTTAATTTGATTTTATATAAGTAATTGGTATTTTTCTTTCATTATACATTCACACCTGTTATAAGATAAGATAAGCTGAAGCCAACCCTAAAGCATACAGTGCCCTCCATAATTATTGGCACCCCTGGTTGAGATGTGTTAAAAGCCTTAAAATAAATTCAGTGTTTATTGCAGAAGAATACTGTCACACTGAAAATTGTAGGAAAATGTAGCCTTCAACTCAAATGAATTGTAAGAAAATAAAAAAATCCCTGACTAAAAAATAATTATTTTTCATTAAATCACCGGTTCCACAATTATTGGCACCCTTAACAATTCCCAGGAAATAAATATAATTGAAGCATTTCTGTCATTTCTACAGTAGTTTACAAAGTTTACCAGAGTATGTAGGAACATTTAATTAGTAATTCATCACTTCCTGTTTCCCTGGGGTATAAATATGACGTGACACCGAGGCCATTTCTCTTATCCACTCTTAAACATGGGAAAGACAAAGGAACACAGCATACAAGTGAGGCAGATGTGCGTCGACCTTCACAGGTCAGGCAGAGGCTACAAGAAGATTGCCACTCAACTGCAGCTGCCCATATCCACTGTGAGAGGAATAATTAAGAAGTTCAAAACAACTGGAACAGTGGTAAACAAGCCTGGACGAGGACCCAAGTTTATTTTGCCACCACGCACAGTGAGGAGGATGGTAAGAGAAATCAAAAGATCTCCAAAGCTCACTGTTACAGAATTACAACAAATGGTAGCATCCTGGGGTCACAAAGTCTCCAAATCAACCATCAGGCGCTGTCTACATGCCAACAAGCTGTTTGGGAGGCATGCACGGAGAAAACCTTTCCTCACTCACAATCATAAACGCAAGCATCTGGAGTTCGCCAAGCGGTATTGGGGCTTCAACTGGGACCGTGTGCTTTGTTCAGATGAGACCAAGATTGAGCTTTTTGGCAACAAACACTCTAAGTGGGTCTGGCGTACCACGAAAGATGCGCATGCTGAAAAGCACCTCATACCCACTGTGAAGTATGGGGGTGGGTCAGTGATGCTGTGGGGCTGTTTCGCTTCCAAAGGCCCTGGGAACCTTGTTAGGGTGCATGGCATCATGAATGCTTTGAAATACCAGGACATTTTAAATCAAAATCTGTTGCCCTCTGCCCGAAAGCTGAAGCTGGGTCGTCACTGGGTCTTTCAGCAAGACAATGACCCTAAACATATGGCCAAATCTACACAGAAATGGTTCACCAGACACAAAATCAAGCTCCTCCCATGGCCATCTCAGTCCCCTGACCTCAACCCCATTGAGAACCTGTGGGGTGAGCTGAAGAGGAGAGTACAGAGGAGAGGACCCAGGTCTCTGGATGATTTAGAGAGATTCTGCAAAGAGGAATGGCTGAAGATCCCTCTTTCTGTCTTTTCCCATGTTGTGAAACATTGTAGGAGAAGATTAGGAGCTGTTTTGTTGGCAAAAGGGGGTTGTACAAAATATTAACACCAGGGGTGCTAATAATTGTGACACACATTATTTGATGTCAAATAATTATTTCTTTATGTGGGATTTTTTCCCCACTGAATAAATGCACTTGTATTGAAGGTTGGATTTTTCTCTTTTTTTCCATTAAGGTCCATATTATTTAGAAAAAAAATAAAATAATTGGAAGCTAAAAAACACATCTCAACCAGGGGTGCCAATAATTATGGAGGGCACTGTATGCTATGTAGGCCTTGGCCTTGACACAGGCAGCCAATCAAGTATAGGTAGCACTGCATAACAGGTACTGTACCTACATGAAGGAATTCAAAATCTTCTGTGCTTAAATGTACAAATGAATGGCTTCATAGACCTGAAAGCATTATATTAATGTTCATTTTGAAATATAAAATGTTGGTCTCTTGGACTTTGAAATGTATTTAGTTTATGTGATGGCTGACTTCACAGTCATGTAACAAGTATTACCAATAATAGTCAACAATGGCTTTATAGACTTAAAAATACTAGCCTAAATATGCCAATTTTGCAAAATATGATGTCAGCCATCTTGGATTTTGCCACTAAAAATGAAATAACACATTGGAAACAAGTTGTTTAATATTCAATGTTTCCCTGGAAATAAAAAAAAAGATTAACCGAAGAAATTCAAACCTTGAAACAGCATTAATGGAGAATTCTCTGTACACAATTGCAGCCATCTTGGATTTTCCACCAAATATTAAGGAACAAATTGGAAACAGGTGGATTTGTATTCGGAGGGTACTATAAGTTGAAAAAAAAATGCTGAATGGAAAAATCTATATGAAATGTTCCTAAACTTACAATTGAACCTGCACTACCAACCTGGTGGGTCAGGAGTTGAATCGGCAACATTTGGGCTACTAGTCTGACGCCCTAACCACTTACCCATGACTCCCCAAGGTCATGGCCATTCTACAGCACTGCACAGTTCATTGGGTGCAAATCATTTCTCTGAACTTGTGTCCTTTCCTCTGCCCTCTGTCTTTGTTGTCCACTTGGGTAATTTTACTCCGATTTAACATTTAACGCGCAGCAACTTTGGGTATTCTGGTATATGAGATATCATTTGATGAGCCTTTCTAGTCTCTTCAAAGAAGACATTTGTGGACACTGAGAGAGTGTGAATTACACACATAGGCAATGCCAAAAGAGGAAAGACACCACCACACACCCCTGCCACAAGGCCTTGGATGCCCAGTTGTTTTGATGGGTGTGTATTAGCCAGCAACATTGTCAGTGTTATAATATAATGCAGTGTCACTTTCATGTAATGATAAGAAATCTACAGTCAGACATTGTAATTCCTGGACACATGTCTTTATTTCCTTACATTCATTGTTTTGTACATTTTCTTGCAAAAGTTGAGGATATTCTTTTGTATTTTCCCCCACACACATTACATTCATGATTACGTGCTCACATGATTATTTGAATTGAGGTAGGCCTACTGAAATGAGAAAAGAAGGGGGAGAAAAGACTGCACGTTTCTTCTCATTGTCATTCCCCCAGCAGTATCTGCAAAGACCAAAACTGAATGGAATGGAATGCAGACCACTCTCTCTATCCAAAACGAAAACTTAAAACAAACCAAATATTTACAGCATACCAAAGTCATAGTAAGTAGTTATTAAACAAAAATGATTAATTACAAGACTGTCATTATAAGCTTAACATCAAGATGTGGTGCATAGGACTGTTACTGATTAACACATGGGAAATACAAATGCAAATACAAAATGCCATTTAATATAACTGGACATTACACTGTAGCCCGTGGAGTGTGGAAACGTGCATCCCAACATGACTTATAACCTGTTACACAGAGATGTAGATGAACCACTATAACTAAATATTAAAGTTACAATATTACATTACGTTAGGCCTACACTACACTACACTTAGACTATACTGACACTAAATCAATGGAGAGGAACTACTCTAACTAAATGGTTGCAATACTGCATTGCATTACAATTAACTGATAAGTTTATCCGAAGCAACGTATGTTTTAAGTAAATTCAGGGTATTGGTTACAGTCCCTGGAGTGATGTATGGGTGCCTTGCTCAAGGACACTAGAGCTATGGAGTGAGAAGGGTGGGACTCAAACCTGCAACCCTCTGATTTAAAGCCCATCTGCTTAACCACTAGGCCAAGCTGCCCCTCTGAAGATATGAAGTGTGTGTGTGTGTGTGTGTGTGTGTGTGTGTGTGTGTGTGTGTGTGTGTGTGTGTGTGTGTGTGTGTGTGTGTGTGTGTGTGTGTGTGTGTGTGTGTGTGTGTGCATGTACAGTATATCACAAAAGTGAATATATCCCTCACAGTTTTGCAGATTTTTGAGTATTTTGCTTTTTTCTGAGTGAACAAGAAATTTCAGCGGTTAAATATGTTGTTAAAAGGTCACTAATCATTGTGTCCAAGTGCAATTTCTGCAATGCTTTCCTATGAAAAGATATACTCAAAAATCTGCAAAACTGTGAGGGGTGTATTCACTTTCGTGATATACTGTATGTGTTTGCGTGTGTGACCAGTATGTGTGTGTGTGTGTGTGTGTGTGGGGGGGGGGAGATTGGGTAATTACACAGCCCTTACTTCTCTACCCCTCTCTTCCTCTCATAAATACTAGATTATTAAGAGAGAAATGGAATCTTAAAAGTGCTGAAAAACTACTATGGAATCATCATACAAATGACACCTTGTTTTGGGTTATGGAGACACAATTTACACACTTGTCAGGTTAGGATTAAGGGTGATGGTTGTCATTTCACCGCAATGCAATACCTGTGATTGTTAATCAATCTATGGTTTAGCTTAGATAAAGGTCTACTGTAGTTTAGGGGAAGAACTGTGTTCTTTGAAAGTATTGCAGGGAAGGTCATTATTTTCTTGAAGCTTTTGGCATTAAATTCTACCTGTTTTAAAAAAAATTTATCTGTAACTTTTCATCTCCTCATGTGTGCAGACTCTCATGACTTCTGAGTCTCTAATTCCAGGACTGATCAGAGGACGGAGTATATCTCTACCAGACATTCCTCCGACACTCTCAAAAGTACACAGGTGGGAATTGGTGTCTACATTGTAGAAGGACAGAGTGCGTTTGTCACAGTCCAGAAACACTCCAAGTCTCTTGAAGAGCTCTGCTACTGGTACTGGAGTTGGGGGATCAGTGTTGACAAACAGCCCAGTTCCCTTTTCATACTGCAGAATCCAGAAACCGTTCTCTGGGGTTAAGGGAACTTTCTTATATTTCTCTGGACTATCTCTACATACACCCACATACCATGATTGTTTTTGCTTGATCTTTTTATCATTTGCTGCCATTTCTTTGATCAATAGTGTTATCCAAATCTTCACTCCCCAGCAGTGCTTCCCTCTGTTGAATCTCTGCTCACACAGCACATGTTGAGCTCTGTCTCCATGGCCTTGGACTCCTGCTGGATCAGGACACCACACTTCTGTCTTCACACCCGGACCATCCTTTATCTTCAGAAACTCAGGGATTCCTTTAACCTCCAGACAGATTTTTTCCACTGAAACAAATAAAACAAAGATATTCAGTTCCTAATCTGTATCTCATGTGAAAGTGACATTTCCATGGAAGCCCTCATCATTGAGTGTTTTTATTAGATGTCAAAAGGAAGATGGAGGAATTACCTTCATATGGTTTCAGACTATCCCACTCTGAAACACAGTGATAACACAATATGTAATATATTATTTTAGTCACCATGCAATAGTCACAATTGAATTGAAAGCCCACCTGGGAAACTCCCATTGTCACCTTGACACAGCACTCCACAGCACACAGTGCTCACAGCACACAACGAAATTACATTTATGCCTCACCCGTCTAAGGGGGCAGCCCCAAACGGCGCCCCAAAAAAGAAGTGTGGTGGAACGGTATCATGCTAAGGAAATGTCAGTCATGGAGGAGGATTGGTAGAACACTGGTTTACTCCCCCCCCACCAACTTCGCAGGTCGGGAGTCAAACCAAAAACCTTTTGATTACAAGTGTGACGCCCAAACCGCTTACCCATGACTGTGTTATGTACTATTAAAATAATCATATGAATACCTGGGGTCACAATGATCATATCCTTTGTGTTAGTTTCCTCATCTTTCATTTCTGGGGGAATCTTTTCATTGGTTGGTGGAGGGAGTCCTGTGGAGGAAAAGATGAACGAAATAGTCCAAATATGTTAAGGTGTCTTTACAGTTTTTAAACTGCACTCTGATTTTCTTCTCCTTCAGAGACAAACAGGATGATGACTCAATTAATCCAAAATATTTTTTTTTCAATAAACCTTAAAAGATTTATTTATTTTCAATGGTGTGGATAAGTACAGTATGTACCTGTGTTTTTGCCGTTGGCTGGATGGTTTTCATCATTGGTAACTAATTTATTGTCTATTGACATGAAATGGATGATAACACAATGTGATGTTAACACCATGGTGTTATTTAATCTCTAGTAGCATAAACAAAGCCATGGGCTATTTCAGTGAGTGTTTATAATGACACTAAAGAAAAAAAGAACATTTTAGTAAATCCAGTACCTGGATGCGATAGAGGCTCTTTTTCTGTGGGGGAAAAACACAAATGAAAGAAGCAATCTTTGTGTAATTAGAAATGTCTGACAATATTAAACGTAAAAGCAGAAGGCTACCAACAGTACCTGCTCCAGTGCATTCTGCTCTCTCTGTTTCCCAACAAAAGATGAAAAAACAAAACAAAAACATCTAAAACAGCTGGATGAAACAACTCTTTTAAAATGTCACTGTACAAACATACCAGATCAATGTCACACTGTGATAAGATTATTTCAGATGTACCTGGTGACATTTACTATACAGTCTATAACACTGAAAACGGAGTATACTGTATGTCAACAGTACCTTGTGATGTCTTTGAAGTCCTAAAAATCTGGACAATGCCTGCGTGGTTGAAGAACACACATGGGAAAGAGAAAATTGAGTTCTGTTGACATGACATGATGTGCATGTTCTCATTCAGGTCATATCCAGTGTTGGGTAAGTTACTTTTTAAAAGTAGTTAGTTACTTTACTTTAGTTACTGCGTTCAATTGTAACTCAATTACTTAACTTATTACTAAATTTAAAAAGTAACTTGTTACTTATTACTTTACTTTACTTTTTCGCGGGAATAGGGATTTTAACCAGTACACCTCATAATACACCTGCTTCCCAAGGTTGTAGGCTGGCATCCATGTGTAAATGGCCTAATATTTTAATCTGTGCAAACTGTAGGCCTACCTCTATGGAATCCCTCATATAGGCCTATTGTCATTCTCACATCTAAAATGCATTTCATGATTGCCCTGTAGGCCTGTTTATAACAGTGTCAATACATTTGAATCTAGTCTAACATTATGCCATAGAATAGAATATACTTTTATTGTCATGTCAGCATTAAAATTACCTTTGATCTCACAGAATACAAACAGAATGAGTAAGGTGAGGTGGCCATACCAAACAGAAATGTTGTAGGACCCTAGATGTTGCAGCTTAGGGTACTCCAAAGCCTTTCAGTTTCCTGCACATTGCATTGCATATGCATCAATGTTATCAAAGATTCTGCCGAATGCAGAATCCGTTCGTGCTGGAAGACGGTTTGTTCAGGCACATTTGAATAGCCTGAAAAACGTAGCGGCCTCAACGCCATGGTGTTGCTTGCGCTGATGTTCTCACGTTATTATTCCCAATTACTTGACTCGCGCAGGCTGCTGCTGCTGACGGAGCTACCCAAATTGTTTTTTTGCAGCGTATTTAACTGTCAACAGTGAGCACAAAAGAGGCTACGGCATTTGCGATATGGGGTACGGCTGTTTTAGAATGCATTTGCGTAACGATGAACTTGGAATGACTGTAGATTTAACTGCTCAGCGAATCACTTTCACTTTCCCTCTATGGCGTAAAAGGTTAGAAAAAAATGATGGTGGAACTCCAAGTAGGCCTATTGTAGTATAGCGTAAACACATCACAGCGCAATGGGCTCATGAGAGTCCCAGTGCATGCACGAGGAAGGAACAGCAGTCTGCGTGCGCACGCTCTCACACACCCACTTCCGAGAGCTCGAGAAGGGCAGGGGAAAGCAGCCCAGCAGAGGGCTTCGCGCATCTAGAGCCACTAATAACAGCAGACCTTAAGATGATTTCAAGGCTGAAATTGATAACGAGTAACGGCCGTTACGGCAGCGCAGTAACTGTAATTAAATTACTTTAATTTGAAGAGTAATGCGTTACGTTCCTACGTTAGTGCCAAAAGTATTACGTAACTACGTTACTTAGTAACGCGTTACCCCCAACACTGGTCATATCTTAAAACTAGACTATTGAAACACATTTTTAAACATCTGAGGATTCTCTAACCATTTCCAACCCTGGACAGATCTGACAATCACCTTTCTTGTAGGCCACCGCCATCCCAATGATCAGAGCCACCAACACCAGCAGGGTGATTATAAATAGTGCTGTAACTCCACCAGAACCTGAAGAGAAAATTAAAAACAAAAATAACCAAAGGTGGTTACAGGCTCACTCCAGACTGTAGCCTCTTACTGTAAATGGGGTCGCCGGTGGGCCTATTCACTATTTGCCAAAAATGCTCAACTACATCATAACATTGCTATGGCATTGCAGCGAGCCTTAAGTAACAGACTAATACATAGCCATTACAAATTGGTGACAGTAAGGTTACATACGCTCTGCGCTAAGGGTTAAGCCCTTTGAGAACAGCCTCTGTTATAACCTTACATTAACTATTAACCTTTTATTTGGCCCCATTATAAGTATGTTGTTATGAGAATGATAATGATTGATTCATAATGTTTTACCAATGTCATCATCTGGCTGACTAACATTAAAAAACACAGTAAATTGAGTTTCCACACCGCAAGTGTTTGTTTCTGTTTGTGTTCTGTAGATGTAGGGCAGTATTCTGGCCTCTCTCCTCTCCTGGTCAGACAGCCCCACAGAACAGGAAACCCACTTTGACTTTGATGGAGGAAGCAGCAGCCAGGCATGCACCCCCACCAAACCATCATAATCTGAAAAGGACATCATGAGGTGTTGGCAAGTCACATAAGGACATATTGTGTGCGCTATGACAAGTTCAATGTTTTCACAGAGCATTTGTAGATCAAGGTTATTAGACTATATCTGACTCGACAGGAAAAGCTATGAGGCAGTTTCTCATAAAATATTATATAAGCAGAAATCTGTCTTTTCAAGGGACCTAATTCAAGGTGGTATGCATTTGATGTCAAGGTGGCTGCCTTAAGTGTAAAGTTAGTTGTGAAAAGTGCAGTGTTTACCATCATAGCACACCGGACTGCTGGTCTGGTTAATGTGTTGGCCTTGCCTGCCTGTCCAGTAGACTGTGGGTTGAGGTGTCCATCCTTCAGACACACAGCTGATGTTCACCTGACCTCCCGCTGTTTGACTCAAAGCCACCACTGGAACAGACCCCGTAACTAACACACACATATTGAGTAAAGTAAGTTAGGGGAGCCATGAGAGGTTATTCTGCTTTTGCATTAAGCAACTTGAATTCAATTAGCTACCAGAATTACTGGTGCATGTGCCAGTATTGATGTTGATGCTGTTTAGTGTTAGCCTGGTCCTGACCATCCCATAATACTACCATTTCCATTTCGTATTCATGGTCTGGACTTTGTTTGATCTGACGCGATTGCAGGAAGCAAGAAGGGCATTTTCGGAAAAATCAAGATTTAACTTAGAAGTTGTTGAACAAACATGTCTGACGTCTATCTATGGTGATGTAGGACCGTTTAACAGACATGTCTGACAGAACATCCTACTGTAGGATAAAATTACAATGTAGGATCATTTGTCAGAACACCGGCGCAAATCCTACCGGTCAACATCGCTCCACAGAAGACAGGTACCAGACGTAGTGCGGAGCCAAGTGTCTTGGCGGAAGTACGTAGGATGGCGCGCAAGGCTAGTTTAGTGTAGTTTCATCTTGAGACTGACCTGTGACGATGAGCGATATTGTAGCCTCCTCATACCACATGCCATTGTGCATGTAGCAGACATACTGCCCCCTATCTGCCAGTGTGAGGTTGTGCAGTCTGAGAGAGCCATCTCCCCTTGGCAGACCTGCAGGCAGATAGAACCAAATAAACACATCACTATATTACATTTTCCCACATCCTCACACTTTGGTATGTGTGTTCTCTTTTTTAACTCTTCAGAGTGAGGAGTCCGCACACTTAGAATCCTTGTTGTTTTTTTTGTTTTTTTCATGGCAGGATAACGAAAGAGAATCTGAAGAAGACTGATGAGGTCGAAACGTTATCCTGCCATGAAAAAATGAAAAAGTGTGCAGACTCCTCACTTTGAAAATTATAGTTGGCCTTCGTCCTGCACCTTTCCCTGGGATGTGCACAATTGTCTCCTTCAACTCTTTTTTTTAACCCTCTGAGGTCCGAGTGCCCTTCAGAGGGCAATGTGTCTCCAAAAACAAATCTGTAACTCTGTGAGTTTTTGTCATTGAAACATATAAGTCATACCATTAGAAACCTCAGACCTTCCAGGCCCCAAATATATATATATGAAATGAAAATACTTGAAAATATTAGGGTGGTGCAAGCAGCCTAAAAGCCTCTGAAAAGCCTTAGACCTCAGAGGGTTAAGTCACCTTGGATAAGAGCATATTTAAAATGTAATTCTGTGCTCCTGTTGAGTTTTTTCAATTCCAAAAAAAAGCCTTAAATGATTGGATAATTCCAAATTTCAGGACAATGGTGTCATTACCATGGATGGGTTCCTCTGAAATTACTCTAGAAGCAGAAGGACCATCTCAGCAAAAGACGAGAACCGTCAGATCATGTCCACCCCCGTTTGGTGAGTATGTTATTCACCCCATGTACTGTGTTGATGATGTGTCACCTACCTTCAGTCAGAGAGGTTCTCCCCTTGTATCGAGGGTCCACTTGTTCCTCTTCCAGCTTCTTCCTCTCATACACCAGAACTTTCCGGTCCCTGACCCGTCCTGGTTGTGGTTGGTACCAGTGCAGCTCATCTGGGTCAAAGGAGTAGGACGCCACGCAGCCCAGAACCACAGAACCACCCAGTGGAGCAGAGACTGGGCCTTTTGGGTAGGTCAGGGTGAAGAGATCTTTTGGGGGGTAGAAGACAGAACATAGGACATCAACATGAATAGTAGAGGAGTAGAGATGGAGAACCACCAAGAGGAGCAGAGACCGGATCATTTGGATACGCCAGGGTAAAGAGCTCTTTGGGGAGATACATATAGAGGTTACACCTATGAACTCAACTGTGTATTTGGTAACACTTCATTTGGTCTACATTAGGGTGTCAAGTATTGCAATCAAAATGTCATTACACAAGCCATACATTTTGTTCTTTTTGCAACATCAAGTTGGCATTGTTTGGTTTGCATAAAGTTTCAAAACCCAAATGACAGTCCTGTCATTCTTATCATGTTTACCAGGCGTGTCACAATCAGGCAAGGAAACCAGGCATTTATATAGGGCCCCAACTTGAAAGTGCTACATAACTGTATACAGATGACAACAATGACTTTCTGAGAGTGGTAACGGCTCCCTAAATGTGCAATGATACTGCTATCAAAGTCTTTCCTGAGGGGGCCCTCCCCAATGGTCTGAAGAGCTACAGAAAAGGGCCTCCTCTTTGTCTAGGGCCCCCAAATACATAGCAACTTCCTTGTTGGTTACAGAGCACTAACATAGATCACATCAGATAAAGAGATCAGTTGGTGATTTTATCTGCAATTAATTTGCTGGATACCTTTCTCTTGGGCAGCAGCTGGAGCTGAGATGAGAAGACACAGAAGCAGCACTCCCAGCATGTCTACCCTAAAAAAACAGATAAAACGGGAAACAAGGGAAAATAAAGACGTAATAAAGAGGTAATAAAAAGGTAAAGAGCATACTGTATGGTTTGATCTGCTATATTCTCTGCATCCATGAAACAATTCAGGACATTTTCATTAAACTATTCACAACTTTTCCGAGAACAAGACCTGCTTCCATTTCATCATTCAATCAACCAGTCTATCCCATTTCAACCAATCACTGCCTGCTCACCTGGGTTCTAAGGGCTGTCATGCCATGATTCAATTACTGCCTGCACCTGTCACATGCATGATCGCTCTTGTCACATGGTTCATTTACACCAATAATTAAACCAACACTCTCGTACTGTGTTTGTATATCCTTGCTTACAAAAGCTGTCTTGCTATTGACATGGCTTTCCGTGAGGTCCTCAGATCAACATCAACAAGAACCCAACATGGAAACAACAGCCTTGTTTGACTGGTGGTGTTGCCAGAGGCGCATCTTGCCACTAGACAAGGCAGGCAGCCGCTTAGGGCCCCCAAGCCCCTAGATAGTGAATAACAGCCCATACTGTACTACAGTAGTGGTGATTTTGGTTCAAATGTTCATTCTTTTGCATTTTCGCTTGGGGCCCCACCTGACCCTATCGCCTCTGGGTGTGGCTAGCATCAGGACATTTTAGAACGAAAATAATTTAATGAAAGATATCTCACAACCATACATCTTCCAGAATTTCTAAAGCTCACAAACACACAGAAGTTGAAATACTTTAAAACTTACGTGCTGAAGGAAGTTAATCTTGCACCGTGGTGTTTTTCCGTGTCTGAATACAGTGATGTCAGCAGGTTTGTTCTCCACTCTCTGGTGTCTCCACTGTATCATAAAATTAAATAGGTGATATATTACTTTCACTTTTGCAGAGGGTGTGCGGGAACAAGAGTGAGCTGTGATTGGCTAGTTTGAAAAATGGGAGTGGCTTACCTTGAGTGGGAGCATACTGCATTCTCATACTGTATCCTTTCCCCCTCCCTTTCTCCCTCTCTCTCTCTCTTTCCGTCTCTCTCTGTAGCCTCCACCTCCATTCCTCCCTTTCCCTTTCTCTCGCTCTCTCTCTCTCTCCGTAGGCTGCCCTTCCCTTTCTCTCTCTCTCTCTCTCTCTCTCTCTCTCTCTCTCTCTCTCTCTCTCTCTCTCTCTCTCTGCCCCCGCTATCTCTCTCTCCCCCAAGTCTTCGCTCTCCTTTTCTCATATTCTCCCTTTCACTGTCCCCCCCATACTCTTTCTTGCCCTCTCATTGCTGATTCTATGTTACATTTGTAGTGAGCTACAATGTCTAGTTGTCCTACATTATGCTAGCATCCAGTTACTGTAGATTCTCCAGAGAACCTCCAATGTGTCAGTTTGTTTATTTGTTTATTTGTCTAAAAAAGGCTGCTGTAGGAACGCTTTCCAGCAGCTTACATGAATACAAATATAATGAGTTTCAATGGGAGAAAAGATTACACTCTAGTCAGGTCAGTGGCCATTTTTGTAGTTCAACAGCCACCTCTTACAATGGGTTTCAATGGGATAAAGGACCACACAATAAGCTACCTGAAGAGATTTGTTCAACTGCACTTTCCAGCCCTTTAGTACACATGTACACAATCACGCACGCACACTTGCACACACATACGCATACACACCCAGACCCACAAACGCACACACGCACACGCACGTACACACACACACACACACACACACACACACACACACACACACACACACACACACACACACACACACACACACACACACACACACACACACACACACACACACACACACACACACACACACACACACACACACAGATGAGTCATATTGTAATCAGAGCACTAGTTAATGTTTACCTATGATGAGGGATTACAGAGGGAGAATAAGAGAGGGGATGGAGAGAGGGAGAGAGAGAGAGAGAGAGAGAGAGAGAGAGAGAGAGAGAGAAAGAAAGAGAAAGAAAGAGAAGGCAGAGAGCTGGAGACACGTACACACAGACAGAGAAAGTGAGAGAGAAAGAGGGGGCAGAGAGAGAGAGAGAGAGAGAGAGAGAGAAAGACCAACAGTGGGAGGAGAGAGGAGAGAGAGGAAATGAGGGGGGGGGTGAAAGGGGAGGGAGAGGTCCTGAGAAAGCTATTTTCTTGCCACTCTCAAGATGAGCAACGGCCTCTTTTCAAACTAGCCAATCACAACCACTCAAGTTCCTGGCCAAAAGTGAAAGTAATATATCACCTATTCAACTTTATGATACAGCAGAGACCGAACACTTTGCCAGGACGACAGAGAAGAAATCAGAACGGATTAAAAAAAAAAAAGCATTCACCTCCTGCAACATGTAAGTCTGAAGTTTCTGCAATTAGCTTTTAACGAAAGAGACTCACAGTTACGTATCAGGGAGTTTTCTTGACAGTCCCGGCAGCAATGTGTGGGCTAGGTGCCTTGCTCAAGGCCACTTCACCCATGGAATAAAGGAAGGGTGGGGGTTGAATAGATCCATGTAGTCGTATAGGCCTACATACAGTATACATGGATGGAGGTGTGAGAGCGTTAGGATTTGAACATGCAGTCCATGGATCTCAAAATCACCTCCCTAATCATTAGGCAATTGTGTAAAGACTTTCCAGTGTTAGCATAGCTAACGAATGCCTTTGACAACAATGGGACCTTTGCTCTGTCTTGTTTTAGTGCTTTATTGGACAGGAAGTGTCTTGAAGCAGCTTCCGTCATTATCTTGAGACGTCTATTCAGCTGCTCTACGTCGTCATGGGTGAGAAACACAACACTGTACTCAATGCAACAACTGTTTCCAGTTCATTACATTACATTACTGTACATTACTGTACACTTAGCCGGTGGTGGGAACATTCATTTTCTACAGGAACACGTTCAGAGTTCAGTTCACACATTTTAGTTCGTTCATAGTTCACAATCGTTTATATATATATTTATATATATATATATATATATATAATTTTATTTTAATTATTTTTCTTATTGGGCTTTTTCTTTATTTGACAGGACAGTGAAGGTAGTGACAGGAAGCGAGTGGGGAGAGAGAGATGTGGAAGGGTCGGCAAAGGACCCGGGCCGGGAGTCGACAGGGCCAGTTCACAATTGTTTAGTCCTATAGCTAATAGATTTTTCCGTAAAAAATAGGTATTTTTCATAGTTCATTATTTTAAAGCTAATAGTTTTTGGAACTGGTTCATAGTTTGTTTATTGCAAGAGGTTGTTGCGAGCTACAGTATATTGTTCAATATCATTTGGCAAAAGCCTATATAAAACCACACACAGCATTTTCTTAATCAAAACAGTGAAAACATATGTGGAAGATGTCATCTTGTGTTTTTGTGGCTCTTTGCAATGTACATGTATTTGGATGGGCTTTCTCCTGAACACTAAGTAAATATGGCACCCTATTCAATGAAGGTGCATGTAGTTTGTTTGCAGGCATGAGATTTAACTTGATCATAGTTCATCCATCAGGCAGTAAGAGTATTGGTTCAGTTTACGTAGGGCAGTCATGGGTAAGCAGTTAGGGTGTCAGACTTGCACCCCAAAGGTTGCCAGTTCAACTCCCGATCCGCCAGGTTGGTGGGGGGAGTAATTAAACAGTGCTCTCCTCCATCCTCAGCCATGACTTAGGTACCCTGAGCATGGTACCGTCCCACCGCACTGTTCCCTTGGGGTGCCATTGGGGGCTGCCCCTTGCAAGTGTAAGGCATAAATGCAATATTGTTGTGTGCAGTGAACACTTGTGTGCTGTGGAGACAATGACAATGGGAGTTTGAGTTTCCCAATCAGGCTTTCACTTTCTGTCACTTACGTTCGCCCACATTATGAACTGCACTCTTCTGACACTTGTATTGAAAGTGACTTACAGTTTATTCACAGACTATTGGTTACAGCAACTGGAGCAATAAGGGGTTAGTGCCTTGCTCAAAGGGGCTTCAGCCATTGAGTGTGCTAGGGTGGATCGGAAGGGTGGGATTTGAACCTGCAACCCTCTGATCTAAATCCCATAACCATGACATCCACTCAGTACCAATGCATATAAGGGATGATTGGATTCACCAAAATGAACAGCAACTTTGGTTCATACGCTCTGAATAGCTAAGATAAGTCTAGTCAAAATAACTTAACTTATCACTTATCACAAAGCCAAAGGTGCTGCAATAAAGTATTTGTTCAAGGGTGTACTTATGCCATGTTGATATTTTTTTTACATTTTATATTCAATTGCATTGTACATGTTAATTAATATTAATATTAAGATTAAAGGTGGCAAAAATGTGAAATGCCAATGAAGTAATGCCACCTAGCCACTGAAATAAAAGTACACCATTGAAAAATCACTAATTCGTAATCTGTCTACTGTTTTGTAGCTCTGCCAGTGTCCTGGGTCTGTGTACTGGCCTGTCTCTCGTACCGTGGAGTGACGGCGAGTATGTAGCCTTCACCTCATACACACACTTAGTCCCTTACAAAACACTTAGTCCCTTAACACATGCAGTTCCACCAGTGGTCACTAAAAAAAGTAAAATTACCATATACACCATTATGACAACGCACACCACTATGACAACGCCTTAAGTAATGTACTATAACTTCGTGATTGCCATTCTGCTAACAGCTAGGTATATTTACGAGGTGGCTCAGGTCAGTTTGCCATTCATTTTAATGGGACACCGCCGGCCGCCGCTGTCAAAAATTCAACTTGACTGAGCTGTGTCCCACGCCGCTACCACCCCACTACTGCTGNCTTGGTGTGGANGGACAGATCTGTTTCCATGTCTTTTCGCCGCCGCACACTTCTTTCTTTCTCTCTCTCTCTCTCTCTCTCTCTCTCTCTCTCTCTCTCTCTCTCTCTCTCTCTCTCTCTCTCTTCTCTCTCTCTCTCTCTCTCTCTCTCTCTCTCTCTCTCTCTCTCTCTCTCTGTCTGTCAGATGACTTCACAGTCCAAACGCCCCAGAAGTCCATCTCAGCCCCTTCCGGTTCCTCTGTGACGTTGCCATGTCAGCTGTCTCCACCCATGAATGCCCTGAACCTGGAAATCCGCTGGCACCGCCCGGACGCCTACAAGGTTCCCATCCTGCTGCAGAAGACCCCAGTGAAACCGGATCAGGCCCTAGACAAACAATACAGGTAGGACACAGAATGCACTGAGTTGTGACATGTAGGGTTGGGCTGGGACCAAAAAACAGACAATCATAGACCAGTCCTCTCGCACAACCCCATGTATGCTGTGAGTGAAAATGACAATGGAAATTTCTCTTTTTCCCTTTCTGATCGCACTTACAGTCACTGGACAGGTAGATATCAGGTCTCAGATCCAGTTGGCTACATGTAGGACTCTAAAACCAGCCCCTAACCCTAAACCCAAAACGCCAAAGGATCAATGTAATAAGATAATTTTCCTCATTATTGGACCAGTTAGACTGAAACAACATACCGGTAATGCCCCTTTAAGGCGTGCTTTTTGTCCAATAACATTGCTTTTCCATTAATAGTTTCCCTACAGCTATAAATTCACAGGAGGCAAATAAATTACACAGTTACTAACCAATTTATGGAATTGTGTTGGGTGGTAACCTGTGGATTTCCCATTTTTATGCACAGTAGTACTATCTGTCTCAGATCCCCCTGCAATACCTCTGCGATCCTCCTATGGGTCCTCCTGACTCCCAGTTTGGGAGCCACTGACTGTTAAGAATATGCACGACTACTACATGCACTTTATCACCCGGTCAGCAGACGGAACGTCTTCTGATTGGCTGAGCAGGTGTCCTTTATTCCCCCATAGCAGGACACCTATGATGTCATGCGGGCGTGCGGGCGTCCAAGTTGCTTTTTTTCTAACTTTCTGGCGAAGTGCCGTTACTAATTCTATCGCATCTGGTTGTCTAGTCAAGACCGCGTCGTTAGGTCTATCGCATCTGGTTGTCTAGTCAAGACCCCGTTACTAATTCTATCGCATCTGGTTGTCAAGTCAAAATCCCAGTCGTCAATTCTATCGCATTCGGTGGTCAAGTCACTCCAACGTTTTGTGCGCGTCCTTACATGCCTCCGATAGAGGCACGTCTCACTAGATTAGGAAGTGGTGCCCATAGCAACATACCAAGCGCAGTGGTTAATCTACTTTCTCACGAAGCCTTAGATACTACAAAAACTAGATGTCAGTTTTGGTTAATAAATGGCACCGCATTGACTGTTAAAGATCATTTTTGCCCTTTTTTGTTACAATTATTGTAACAATGGAAAAATCTAATTCAACTTATTATACATTATTTTCATAGTGTATTTGTTTCCATCATAAAATAAACTTGTTAAGAATGGTCATTGTCACTGATAAATCAAAAGATAGACCTACAGTATATCATATGAGTACAACCCTCACATTTTTGCAGATTTGTGAGCATATCTTTTCATAGGAGAGCATGAAAGAAATTTCACTTTGACACAATGTTTAGTGACCTTTTAACAACATATTTAACCGCTTAAATGTTTTGTTCACTCGGACAAAAACTAAATACAGCCATTAATGTTTGAACATGTACCCACAAAAGTGAGTACACCCCAGATTAAAATCTGATAGAGAAGGGGCCATCTTGGCTCGAATCGTTTCGAAATGAAAAGGGATTAAAAGGGAGGTCATTGGTGTGCGTTTCAACCTTTCTTTGCATTGAACTTTTACATTTTGAGTGTGCCCCTGACTTAAATAGATTGGTGTGAGATTTGAATGCAATCCTATGGAGAATATCATGATCTGCTTCGGTAGTCACAGTGCATGTTAACATGCATGTTTCTTTTAGGTGTATTTCAGATTGTCAATGTTGACAGCATTCATGCATCCCCAAGCCATGTCAGTCCCACTACCATGCTTGACTATTGAGAGAATAAACTTTTTTTGTAAAACTTGCTTGTTTACCTCCACACTTGCTTGACACCATCTAAAGTAAAATTGTTTATCTTGGTCACATGACATGGTTCCAGTGATCCATATCCTTGGTCTGTTCATCCCTCTTGAGACCAAGATAAACAAGGGGTGTACTCACTTAAACTGTATGTCTAATTTTGGGAGGCGCGCTAATAAAATCGTACTGAACTTTATGTGTCTTGAAATGCCGCTGTGGGCATTATTTGTATTTACGTACAAGCTACTTGACACCTTAAACTCAATAAAGTTACTCAACTCTACCTGTAGTCATGTGATTACAGTGGTAGGGTGTCTCTGGTTGGGATGTTTCTATGAGGTTAGAGAACATTACCCTGGCAGACAAGAGACTACATCAACTTGATATGACAATATCCCAAAGTCACTAAATTACACTTTTTAAATCCTTGTTTATAGTGGTAGGGTGTCTCTGGTTGGAGCTCTGGAGAAGGGAGATGTGTCTATGAGGCTGGAGAACATCACCCTGGCAGACAGAGGAGACTATGTGTGTTACGCCAAGAGCACGCAGTGGTATGAATCGGCCACCGTCAACCTGCAAGTCAGAGGTGAGGTCATACACAGTTGAAACCCCTGGGTTGTTTTAACTCTAAAATAGTTGAAATTAACTGTCAGGTTTTCAAAGTTAATTCTATTCAATATTTTGTGAATATGGAACAAAAATAATTAACAAAGTGGTATCTGCGTGGGTAATCATCATTCCACAGACCCTTGTGTGAGCTCACAAAACGGAGCAGAAATATGCGAGAGGCAGGCTAGTGATGGCCGTCTTGTTTTACAGTTTGTCACATCTCCATCGTATGTCCTCCATGTTTGTCCATATAGTGGTGGGCTCAGCGTTAGCAGTCTCTGTAGGCGAGACGACGGAGGGTCAGGTGAACATTACCTGTGCAACGGACGGCTGGTCTCCTCAACCAAACGTCACCTGGACCAACAGACAGGGGAGCCTACCTGGATCACCCACAATGCACTCTGAAGGTATTATGATTGTATAATTTATTAATATGCTTCTGGTGCTTTGTAGCAACGACAACCTCTGCAATTACAAGGACTGGTTCGAACACAAAAAAACATGACATCTAAGAACTTCACACGTGTAAAACACCATAGCTAACTATCCAGAAGTGTCACTTGAAATTTTCATCTCTTGAAAACATGTAGGCTCACTATTATAAATGCAGAACCTTACCCTTGTGTGTGTGTGTGTGTGTGTGTGTGTGTGTGTGTGTGTGTGTGTGTGTGTGTGTGTGTGTGTGTGTGTGTGTGTGTCAGGGCTTAACACTAACACACGCCAGGTAGCCAAATGCGGGTGAAAGTCGGCGTTGGCTAGTAGATACCGAGGTTCACTAGCCATTCTGGCGGGTCCGTTACTATTTTGAATGATGAGGCACCGCATTTTGTAGTTTTTTCCCTCGGACCGTCTTTGCTACAAGCGCAATGCAATGCGATTTCGCGAGCCTACAATACCCATGAAGCACCTGTGTCACGTGTCACCTGTGTCTCGCGCACGAGAGGAATCTGATAGAGCAGCAGCACATCAGCGCGTGTTTGGAAATGTCACTGAAAACCTTAAGGTGAAAATAAAGTAGCGAAGTTCATCTCAACTGACCTGTTTTGGGATCTGTCATTAGTACAATGCATAGTAGTAGTGGACATTAAAATGACCAAGACGAGAGGAGAACACCTCAGTCTTGTGAAAGTCTTGAGACTAGGCCTAATTAGCGCAGTGATAAGACAAGGATTAATAATGATCGGTTTAAATCATTTTCTGATTTGCCTGTATGTCTTCATACCTTAATATTCCTCCATGTTTCTTGTGCCGTTGTTCCCGACTGTCAAACGGGGCTTAAACAAGGCGCAGTAGTAGCCCTAGTCCCTTCGCATGTGCCCATCTTGCCTTGCGTCCGTTTAGCCTACACTGTAACAAATAGCTGTTTATTTACGGCAATTCTGCAACAGCATTCTACTGTTTTTCAAAAAACTGTGAAAATATTACTTTGAGTCACATATTGAGCATAAACAGTAAGTACTGCACAATAGCAGTATTCGCCGTTGTGGAAAAAACTAGAGATGCACCGGATCCTGATTTTTAAGATCCTGCCGGATACCAGATCCACTGAATAAGATCCTGCCGGATCCGGAACCGGATACCGGATCCTACAAAAGGGTTGAAACATATAGTCTACTCGCACACGTGGGCCCTTTTTATTACGTTGGCGCAAACTATTTTTTAGACTCATTGGCTTATTGCCACACTGCCTGCAATAGCTGCTTCCAAAGGGATTTCACTCCATGCAGTGATTGGGGTTGTGAAAGACTGAAAAGCCTAGGCTAGACATGCACCAGACCCTGATTTTTAGGTAACATGCCGGATACCGGATCCACTGCTTAAGACCCTGCCGGACCCGGACCCTGTGAAAAACTCTATTATCCTGACGGATCCGGAACCGGAAACGGATCCGGTGCATCTCTAGAAAATAACAAGTTATTTTAGGCAGCACCATTGAAACCCATTCATCCTCCACTTGTCCGTGATCACCATCAAACTTCAATACCACCTGAAGAACTGAAGTCATTCTGACTGGTTAAAGATTATCTGATACTATCAAGCATGATGAAACAATTTCTAAGGAAACTACAATACTTAAAAAGTGCTTGATGCAGCAAAGTGTGAGTAGCACATGCATTTTGATAGTGATGAAAGTGTGAATGGCTGAAACATTTTAAGAACTTGTAACAGTCTTGCAACAAGCAGCCCCATCTAAACCAATCTGCTAATCAGTGCCTGGCCTCACCTGAGTAGGGCTGTTATGCCATTATTCAATTACGGGCGTCACCTGCCAAGGGCCTGATGACTCTGGTCACATGGTACTCTTGCACCTGTATATAAATCTGGACTATCAACACTTCAGTTGCTTGCCTGCCTGCTGGCTGGCCTGCATGGCACAGCATAGCACTTGTTTGCCTACAAGCTTGCTTACAAGCTTGCTTACATGCTTGCACACTTTCCTCTTTGTGAAAGCTTGCTGTATGTGGCATCATTTGTGGCATTGTTGCATATAATGTGCCTGCTGCAAATTAGGCATTGCTTTGAGAGCTAGCTTGTAGTGCTGCTTGTTTGCTGTGCTACTTGGTGCAAAATAATTTTTTAAAGACTGACCAATGCTATATTCATCATTGGCTCATCAAGAGATACAGTAAAAAGCCCACCTTGCACACTATCATTGTAACATAGCACTGCATACTCTGAAATTTTATTCATGCCCACACTTTCAAAGGACCACCGCAAACCATTTTCTCAATACAGCATTGCGCCATAGTATCATGCTCAAGGCACTCCAGTCATGGTGAACGATGGGAGGGTGGGGTGGTAACATGGCCAGGGTACCACAGTTATGGAGAATGATGGGTGGGGTGGGAAGTTGCCATGGCCATATTCATGAATACAACTATGACCCAGTATTTGCCTGTCATCACACAGTACAATTCAACTTTTTAACTGAAATGTACTGTTATTTTTCTGTAGAGTACTGTTATTTAACAGTTCAATTACTGCTGAAAAAATGTTATATACTGTGATACATTAAACAGCAATGAGCTGTATTTGATTTTTGGTGTGAAATAACAGTAGAATTACAGGTAAATATAATTGCCAGTAACTGCCGTTATTTTGCAGGGAAATTTTGTAACAGTGTATATTTTTAACAACTCAATATTAAACGGAATGAAAGGAAGTCGTAGCTCCTTTTGTAGTTACCGGCCGCATATGTGTGTGCCTTCTAGTGGATAGCCTACTTTTATGAGAAAATATTCCAGAAGAGGTGTTATTCCACATCCATGACCGAGGACATGCGAAGCCTGACAATGACTTTGCAATCTACTTTGCGCATCGAAAGTGCCCTTCAGATCAACGACGGAAATATTTTGCTCTCATGTAGCTTACATTTGTGCCCTTCCACAACACTGTGCTTGGTGTTTCTGCTATGCCATTCCTCAGATGAGTTAATCTGTTCTTATAGCATGCATGGACCAGTTAATAACAATTCTATTAGGCCCTATATTATATTATATTATATTATATTATATTATATTATATTATATTATATTATATTATATTATATTATATCATATTATATTATATTATATTATATTATATTATATTATATTATATTATATTATATTATATTATATTATATTATATTATGTTATATTATCCTACATTACATTATTACAGCCTATTATATAATTCATTAAAGCTGCTATGATGGTTAAGAAAATTATGGCTAGTGAAGAGAACCAATGGCTAGTGAGTAAGGAAAACCACTAGCCAAAATGGCTGCTAAGCGAAAAAGTTAGTGTAAAGCACTGGTGTGTGTGTGTGTGTGTGTGTGTGTGTGTGTGTGTGTGTGTGTGTGTGTGTGTGTGTGTGTGTGTGTGTGTGTGTGTGTGTGTGTGTGTGTGTGTGTGTGTGTGTGTGTGTGTGTGTGTGTGTGTTCTCTTTCAGATGATGACTTGGTGGGAGTGAGTTCCTGGCTGGTGCGTTCTCCATCTGAGTTGGAGTGGATCACCTGCTCTGTGGGCCATTCTGATCAGGAGAGGAGAGAGAGCAAGATCTTACCCTTCATCTCTGGGAAACAGGCAGAAACAAACACATCAGGTAACTCTGTCAGCTTGACAACAATTCTTGCCTGCCTATTGAACTGTGCAGAGGTGTCAAAAGTAAAAAATAGAAGTTAAAATGTAACTTATCTGAGTAACCAGTAGACCTGTGTATGGCCAGATGACTGCACTGGTTGGATCAAGTTTGTGGTGGGTCCTTGTTAAGTTTTTTTTTTTTCAGTAACAACACAGTCAGTCTATCTATCTCATTATGTACAATCATGCAACTGGTGTAACAGCTATGTTATACCATGTGCGAGTGTTGTACTTACACCATGAGTTCACTTTCACTTTTGACCCACTTTGACCCTTCTGGTAGTGCATGTCATTGTCCACAAATGACCACCATGGAAGAGCGCCTGAATTATTATAGAACTCATCCTCTGATTCCATTCCTGGGCTCATGTAACCACTAAGAGTTCTGGAGAATAATAATAAAGTAAAAATGTGATGAGGAAATTGATGTGGGAGCTGAATCGTACATGCAAATAAACGTCCAACGCACATGTAAAGAAAGACGTTTGACACTTTTATATTATATTTCAATGTATTTATATAGATAATGCTTCAAAAATACTTCATGACTAACTTATTTTTGGTTCTCTGAGGAGCAGTTAACTCTCTTTGGAAAATAAAAAAGGCCTTTAACTGTGTGTGTGTGTGATGTTCTCCTCAGGATCTGGGGGAATGACAGCACTCTTTGTTATCACCCTGCTGCTGTTGTTGGCTCTGCTCATTGGGATGTTTGTGGCCTACAGGAAAGGTAAACTAGCAGACTTGTCCTTCGTTGGGTTCCAACGGTTCAGGGGATTTCTGGAATATCAGATATTGAATCGAATCGTGATTATTCGTAATACACAGTCACAACACTGCATCCAGAAACAACCATAATATATGATGTGATTGCTCCCAAACTTCAAATCATCATCATCATCATATTATTGTGAAACTTCATTATCAACCTTCATTCAAACTGTATTCTATGTATAGTTTTTATTCGTGTTTCTATTGTATATGTTGGCAAAGGTGAAACAAGAAAATGAATGAAGTACAGTTTGTAAATATTGCAATGCATCTCAATAATATATGTATCGCAATGCATCATGACTAATAGTGATGCTCGTCGCACCCTTTGCCAATACCCACCGTATACAGACCAGAGATTTGATCTTTCTGTTGGTTAAGTATCAGTAGTAGTAGTAGTAGTAGTAGTAGTAGTAGTAGTAGTATAAGTAGTATAAGTAGTAGTAGTATAAGTATCAATTTTTTCCCTGTGCCAGAAGGATTATGGAATTTAATTTACACTAACATTAGAGGGATGGGAAAAGGGCATTGGCATTGGATTTATATTAATATGGCCCATTTTCAGGGGAGGTCATGCAAAATCATGTTTTACTGTTTGGAAAACCTGTCATAGGCTACGTAGAAATAACAATTCAACCAGCAAATCTTTGAGGTGATTTTGGGATGAACTAGTGTTTCCATAATATCAGTCAGTAAAGAGGAGTAGGACGGAACTCACTTTTCTCTTTCCCTATGTGTGTTCATCAACCATGCAGGCTTTGTCCAAATATCTAGGACTTCAAACACACCACAAGGTACAGTTGACATATACTTTCAGTGTTACATAAGGTTTTTCAGGGTACAGTTGTTTGGAATGAGTGAAACCCTTTAACAGTCAGTAACATACAATGTCAACAGGTACAATTTGCCATTGGTCTCTGCATCACATTTTTAAAATGTATCTGATATGTCTGTTCAATTATCTTTTAAATAAGTGTATGCAATCTGCGGTTTTAAATGTTTGTTTCTTTGTATGTTTTGCTGTGAAACAGAGAGATCAAACTGCAGGTATTGTTTAGCATCTGCTCTTACTTTTAACATTGTCAGATGTTTCTCATTACGTGATTTTTTCTTTTGTGTTTTTTCCCTCTCCCCACAGAAGGGCAGTCTCTAGCGTCTCCAGGTACTGGACAAAAATGTTCTGTTTTTCTTTAGTGTCATTATAAACTTCTCTCTAAAATAGGTTGTTTGTGCTACTAGATATTACAATGACACCATAATGTTTACATCACATTGTGCTATCATCCATTTCATGTCAGTAGATGACAAAGTAGTTACCAATGATGAAACCCAACCAGCCAACGGCATAAACACAGGTACTGTACTTATCCACACTATTGAAAATAAATAAAGATCTGTTAAAGTTTATTGAGCAATATTTTAAATAAAATAACTGAGCTTTTTCCCTGTTTGTTTTCTCTGAAGGAAAATAAAGACAGAGTTCAGTTCATCTTGATGTACAGTAGTTGCACTATTTCATTCATCTTTTCCTTTACAGAGGGACTCCCTACACTATCCATTGAAAAGATTCCTCCAGAAATGAAAGATGTGGAAACTAACACAGAGGTTATGATGAAGGATATGATCATTGTGACCCCAGGTATGGATGATTCTTTAGAAACACATAACATGGCAGTCATGGGTAAGCGGTTAGGGCATCAGACTTATGGCCGAAAGGTTGCTGGTTTGACTCGTGACCCGCCAGGTTGGTGGGGGGAGTAATTAACCAGTGCTCTCCCCCATCCTCCTCCATGACTGAGGTACCCTGAGCATGGTACCGTCCTACCGCACTTCTCCCTTTCAGGCACCATTGGGGACTGCCCCCTTGCATGAGTTAGGCATGAATGCAGTTTTGTTGTGTGCAGTGAGAAAGTACTGTGTCACAATGACAATGGGAGTTTCCCAGGTGGGCTTTCAATTCAACCGTTGCATGGTGACTAAAATGATATATTATATTATGTTTTTGATGTGTTTCAGAGTGGGATAGTCTGAAATCCTATGCAGGTAATTCCTCCATATTCCCTTTGACAGCTAATAAAAAACACTCAATGATGAGGGCTTCCATGGTTTCACATCAGATACCGATTAGGAACTGAATGCCTTTGTTTTGTCTGTTTCAGTGGAAAAAATCTGTCTGGAGGTTAAAGGAATCCCTGAGTTTCTGAAGGTAAAGGATGGTCCGGGTGTGAAGACAGAAGTGTGGTGTCCTGATCCAGCAAGAGTTCAAGGCCATGCGGAGAGGGATCCCCACGTGCTGTGTCAGCAGAGATTCAACAGTGGGAAACACTGCTGGGGAGTGAAGATGTGGACAACTCCAAAGATCACAGAAATGGCAACAAATGATAAAAAGATCAAGCAGAAACAGTCTTGGTATGTGGGTGTATGTAGGGATGGTGAAGAGAAAATTAAGAAAGTTCGTTTAACCCCAGAAAATGGTTTCTGGGTTCTACAGTATGAAAAGGGAACTGGGCTGTTTGTCAATACGGATCCTCCAACTCCAGTACCAATGACAGAACTCTTTAGGAGACTTGGAGTGTTTCTGGACTGTGACAAACACACTCTGTCCTTCTACAACATAGACACCAACTCACACCTGTGCACCTTTGAGAATGTTGGAGGAATGTCTGGTGGAGCCATCCATCCTCTGGTCAGTCCTGGAATTAGAGACTCAGAGGTCATGAGAGTCTGCACATATGAGGAGATGAAAAAGAAGGACATACTTAAAGTTTAAACCCATAAATGTACATGGAAACTTAGTAAGAAGGTCAGAGGAATGTCTGATAAAACATCCTCTTTCCTCTGGTCAGTCCTGGAATTAGAAACTCATGAAAGTTTGCACATTTGAGGAGAAAAAGAAACAAAAATGAAAATGAAAAAGTAGAACAATGCCTTGATTCTGATAGTGTACCCCTCCCTGCAATACTTTCAAAGATGTTTTACTCCCAGTCATGGTTATTGGTGAAAAAAATGCTTTTTAAGATTTTTGTTCTGCGGTAGGGTGCAACTTCTCTTGTGGTACCAATCCGCTGACAAACGTGACGCAGATACAGTAATTAATGTGTAGGCTTACAATATGCCCAGTCTGCACATCTTACCAAAGCAGGGTTGCCACATTTCTTGGTTTAAAAAAAAACGGGACACATTGTCGTGCGAGCGTAAACCATTTATGATATGTGTTTATTTCAATTGGCTAATATGTATTTGTGCATTATTTTATTTTTTTTAAACGGGGACGTTATTTCACTTTCCTGGACAGACCATAACAAACCTAGCCTAGTAGGCTAGAAACCTTGGGGTGTGGCGACATTACGAGACTGTGTTTCCATTTTGTAAGTTTTCGTGAAAATAGCCAACTTTGTAAGCGCTTGAAGATAGCATTCATACTTTGCAGTATTTTCTCTTTCGAGCGCGCACCAGGATGTTACTGTCGTGCATTCGTGCCTGTGTGAGGGGGGTCAGCCCAATGTTCCCACGGCCCATTGGTCCCACAGCCCATTGGTCCCACATTGCTAAGACTTTTGCGTTTTTTCAAAATTAGGCCCAATGGTCCCACAGCCCATTGGTCCCACATCACTAAGATTTTTTAATTTAATTTTAGGTCCGTTGGTCCCACAGTCCATTGGTCCCACAGTCCATTGGTCCCACATCACAAACAGTTCAATGGGCTGTGGGACCAAAGGACCCACTAGTTTGACGCCCTCTCTGTACTTCACATGGTAATCAAACATTTCAAACAAGCGATTTAAGGTTAGTGTTAGGTTTAGGGTTAAGGTTAGGGTTAGGTTTAGGGTTAGGTTTAGGGTTAAGGTTAGGGTTAGGGTTAGGTTTAGGGTCGTATGACGTAAGCGGTAAGTACCAAAAGGGCGTCGAACTAGTGAGTCCCGTGGGACCAATGGGCCTAAAAATTCAAATAAAAAAGCAATGTGGGACCAATGGGCTGTGGGAACAATGGACTGTGGGACCAATGGGCCTAAATAATGAAAAAAAGTCTTAGTGACGTGGGACCAATGGGCTGTGGGACCAGTGGGCCGTGGGACCAATGGGCTGTGGGACCAATGGGGCGTGGGTAGGTGTAATGTAATGTTATTTTCCAATTTAAATATTTAGTTTTAGTGGTTCATCTACATCTATTTAGTGTCAGCTAAGAGTAGTGTGTATTGTAATGCTATACAATGTAATGTAATATTGCAACCTTAATATTTAGCTATAGTGCTTCATCTACATTTCTGTCAGTGTTTTCACACCTGGTCCCTTTCAGCCGCTTAAGTGAACTGAGAGTAGTGATTCGGCATTTTTGCTGCATATGTTAACGCTCCAAAGCGTACCCAGACCCCTCGGAAGCGAACTGTACTGAGACCTTGATTGACGTCGTCTCAGTTCGGTTCGCTTATGAGTTTTTACAAGTTACAGTTTTGACTAGGTGTAATCAGTTAAGGAGGGCTCTAGGACCTGTTGGGATAAAAAAGAGTGACACACCATAAAAGCCTCATGGGACCAGAAAGATCAAATGGTTCTTTTTGCAATACACTCACAATATGAACAAAAACAGAACTTTTGCTGTCGGTTTGCTTTTTGTTCCACTCATGAGGACTGAGTTTGGTTCACTTAACGGGGAACAGGTGTGAAAACCCTACAAGAATGAGAGAACAGGGTGAAATTCATGTCTGGATGTTTCCACACTCCATGGGCTACTGTGACTCCTTCTAATATGTTGAAGGACCTGACTCGTTTACTTGAACTACCTACTTGATCAGTGGTGTAGTCTACTTTTTATGGTGGGTATACTGTATATTTGAGCATTTTTTGAAGTGGGTATACTGTATATGTTTGTGCTATTCAAAATAATGGATCAATCAATTTTAAGTGGGCATACTGAAATCCCTGAAATTTAGAAGTGGGTATACTCTGTATACCTGCGTTCTACGTAGACAACACCACTGTACCTGATGTAAGAAATCTACTGTAGACATTTCTAATTCTGATGTATAATGACTGATGACTATTGTTAATAAATTTATACATGTATTATTGAAAATATACAATGTGATAAAAGTGTAACCTTTCGTTAGGAGTTTATTGGTTATACTTTGGTATCTTGTTATTCTCGCTCTCTCCCTCTCCCTTGCTCATTGATTTATGTGACGTCTCAGAGACATCTCTCCCCTCCCAGTCTGTCCCAGACGACTTTGCTGAACTTTGTTTAGGCTATGGAAGCTATCAATCACATACCAGACGCCACTAAGTGCCCACGGAGACAGGGGGAGACGAGACCATATATGTCACTATTCTATAGTTTTACATATTCATGATAGGAAAGATGACGTCATGGACTGTGGGGTTGGGGGATGTTTAAATAGGATTGTTTTCTGTACTTACTTCAGGACTTATTGAGTGGAAGACTTCATGTCTCCACGCAATAACTACTCCGGCCGTTAAACAATAAAATCTGCTCGCAGATTTTAAATGCTACCTCTGTTTCCTGTGTGTTCTTTCAGGTAAATTTGATAAGGTAATACAGTGAAATTGTTAAAGTGATAATGTGAAATTATTCACATGTTTTGGTCCTTCGATTGCCGAACTTCAAAAATTGTCCTCCCTGATATATGAAGACGTAACGACGCACTGGACTCCAAGTTTTCACCCGGGACCCTGAAATAGGTGACTTTGCCTCACTACGCCTTCATATTCAGCGACGACTGACTGAGTAAAAGAACCAACTGGGACCCACGGGATAGAGGTAGTATGGATTTGGATTTTTTATTTCTAAATTTTTGCCAGGATAGCTCGTTCCTGGGGTGACAGGTCATTGTTGATGCTGATGAGTGTGCGCACCACGTGAGAGTCGTGGATCTCGGAAGTTGAGCTCTGATCTCTCCCCCAGGACCGGGGCTTGACGGCATTCCGCAGACGTGCGTAAGTAGTTTGAACTACTTAAGTCCTGGCTAGTAGCTGGTTGGGCATCAAGACCTAGGCTTGACGCTGTAAGCCCTGTAGGCTGTAACATACGTGAGTCCTTTTCAGGCTGTAATATACGTGAGTCCTTTTCAGGCAAGCATACCGGTATATAGAGCGTTGTCTCCGGGAATTTTGCCATGTAGCATGGGAAATGTCCTGTTTATAGAGCGTTGTCTCCGGGAATTTTGCCATGTAGCATGGGAAATTACCTGTATTTGGAACCTGTAGGTAGCCTGTCCGAATTCTGTCCTTGTTTTGTTACAAGACAATGGGTTCTCATCATACGAACGGTTTAATTTATTGCATATCAGAGAATGAGCAGTACTTCCCCGCAGTTGGCTGTTAGCTGAATGTGTAAAGTAATAGTTGGATACTGAACAAATTCTGTTTATGGCAATTTTAAACCTCTGCAATTAGAATTTAACTTTTCAAAATTTTGTCATAATTCAGACAGAGGATGCTTCCCCGAAATGCAGGGCTATTTTACTTCTCAGTGTTTAATTTAGAACTGCAGGTCGTACGGTAATAGTTGGACATCTTTCTGTTTTGTTTTTTCAAAATTGATGAAAGTTTTTTTTTTTCTAAATTATTTTTAGAACTGATTTGTTCAATGTCTAGTGTGCACACCCAACTCGCAGTGGAAGTTAGCTGGCAATGGCGATAACTTGCGAAATATCCCTTCCACTTCGAGCAGTGAGTGTGACATAACTTAACACTTTTTCTAAATTGATAGGTTAGGCTACCTGTCTGTATGTCTGTGTTTGTCTCCATGGGCCCATGTTCATGTTTGTGTCCATGTCCATGTCCATGTTTGTTTATGTTTGAATGCCGGCTGTGTGAATGCTGTGTGTGTGGGTGTGTGTCACTCTCCGGGTTGTGTATGTGAGTGATTTGCCTCACTGAGTGCACGTAAAGTATGAGTGATTGTGACGTCTAGTGAAGGACGGTCTGGTCCGTGTTGTTGTGATCCTCCAGAATGTCCGAGAGACATTTGACTTTCCTGAGTATAAACAGCAAAACAATGGGTATGTGTTTTTATTTACTGCAAAGTTATTTTTGGGGACCATTTTTGTTCTGTCGCATATGATGGTATGTGGCGACATGGTGGTTTGTCATTCTGTTCTTTTCATTTTGTTTTTATACATTTTTTCCACAATGTATTTGTTTTTGTTTGTGAACTTTCATTGTGAACCTGCAACTTTCTAGAAGCCAAGACCATTTAATTTTGAGTAGTCTTTGAAACTTTCACATGTTTCATAAGCCCTAATGAATCTGTTTGTTTTTTTGTGTGGTTATTTTGGAGTTTTTATACTGGTTTGAACGTAGGTCTATGCTTTTCTGAGGGATTATTCTGTTTTCTTTCCCCTTTTCTTTTAATCCGTTCAGACATAGTGTCATGAATTTCCTGTTGCCTGAATGACACTACTGACTTTGTGATGCATTGATCACGACACTGTGTTATGTCATTATCCTGCAGTACTGTGGTACTTAACTTTTCCATGACTGTTACTGGATGTCTCTGGAGGCCCGGTGTGCATGAAGGCGCTTCTTCACACTGGGTTCTACCTCGACTGTGCCGTAAGTTGGGTTTGCCTAACTGGACTCACTTGTCTGGTCATTAAAGCAGTTGGTTTGTTTTTGCTATCTCCCAACTGTGATTTATTTTTTTATTTTATTTGTCAGTTTTGTTTGACTCTGTCTGGGTTTTATTTTGCTTTAAGGATGGTTTATGGTTGGTTATGTCTAAATGTCAAGTTGGGTGAGATTTTACCTTACATTTTATATAGGCCTAAGCCTACTTGTTTCAAAATATTATGAGACGCAGTTATGATTTCATTTTATTGCTTTTAAAAGTGGTTATGTGCCACAGGTTTATGTGAGGACAAATCTCATCCTATCTTATTAGTTGTAACGATGTGGACAGCAAGGTGGTTTGTGTTGCCAGTTTGATGTATTGTGTGTTGTGTTTTGATGGCGTGTTCCCGTACTTTGATTTTTCTCTCTCTGTTTTAAGTGCGCTGTCCTCACTGACGGGAGTTGAGCTAAGCCCCTACATCTACCATGACCTCATGAACACCGACAGTGAGAACTGCATGCCAATATGTTTGGTTCTGTTGCGAAGTGTTTAATGCAGACCTAACTACTAGCCAACTATGTCTGTGGCTGTAGTAATTTTATAATAATAATAATAATAATAACTTGGTTTTATATAGCGCCTTTCAAGGAACCCAAGGTCGCTTTATATTTTTACATTTTATGTTGCATGCTTGTTGTTTTCCATGTGCCGATTCTGTCCATTTGTGTGTAACGGGTTGAACCGTGCAGTTCACCAGACAATGTGTCCCCCAGTCTTGCTGTAGTACGCTGTACGCTTGGCCACTGAGTGCCTAATTAGTTAGTGGCGACTAGGCCAAGGTTTTTTGTTTTTTTTAACAAACCCCCGAAATAGAAGGCTTTTAGAGCTCTCCCGGTGTTTGAGTGTCTATGGGGGTTTAACCTCTGCCTTTGTGGTCTGTGCTGAGGTCCGGTTACGCGCGGACAAGCACCCTGGCCACGTCCCTTTTGTCTGTGTTTAGGTTGGACAGACCCTGTTATCCGAACTGTTCTACCTCCTCTCGCCCTGTCATGTTGTGAGGAGAGTGTCGCCGAGGGTCTGATCATTTAAATTCACCATGGGCAGTTGGCCCATCGCTGTTTTGCCCAAACATATATATATATTTTTTTTTACCTTCTTTTCTGTTTGTTTGTTTTCTTTGGTTTGTGTCGTGCTGGCCGCCTCCTCCCTTCCCGTCTATTTAGATGGCTGTCCGGAGTGTTTACGCACTCCTGCAATATTTAGGGCAGACACTCTGGATTTCCCCTTTCCTTTTTATTTCAGCGGCACGGCCAGTTTAGAGTATTTTGTGATTTGTTTTATGTTTTGTGTCAGTACATCAAATACTTTTTTATGTCAACAAAAGGGAACGTCTCTGTGCATATCTATCCGAACCTGTTGTGCCTTGGTGTACTGGTTATTACCTCTGGGGAGGTTCTCCCAGTGGTGTAGTTATGCAATTGCAGTCCACAGTTGATAATTCATTTCTTGACTAATTGACGTCAGGTCCACTCTGCTATGCATGGAGTATTTTCAGGGCTTTACTGGATGTAGTAAAGTTGTTTTTCATCATTTTGTTGTACTTTTGATAAATGTTGTCCTCATGTAATAGTGCTGTCTATTTTATTTCAAGTATTGGTTATGCGACAATGTTTGGGTTTTGTTTTGTCGGCACTGGTGACATGGGTTTTTGTTTGTTTTTATTTTATAGCTCTCTTCTCTGTTCCAGCTGCACCCATCTCCTGGTTACTGTCTGTGTGTGGTTAAGATGCCCACTGAGCGCTTCTTTCTGTGCGGCACATTGCTGACTGTGTTTGCCTTTTCCTGTATTGATGTATGCACCTCTGTGATGGAGGGTGCAGGGTGTTTGGAAGTGTTTGTGTTTTACTTTTTTATTTTTTATTTGGTTTACAACTTTCTGGGTTATGCTGTATTTTGTTTTTATTTTCTCTCCAACTTGGTTTGATTTGTGTTAACAATTATCCTCCTCGTTTACTGTGCTCAAAGCCTGTTTAGGTATGACTTCAGTGTTATTGAGTCATGTGGATGACACATGCCTCAAACAGGAGAGACATTTTAGGATATTTACAGATGTTTTATGCATCATGTTTTATTTTGTTTGGTAATTCTTTAAAGCACATGGAATAATGACTGTTTTTGAAATGTGCTACTCCTCAAATTAATGAATAGTGCATAAAACAAATGCATGTTAAATGAGATCTTGTTCTGAAACTTCACCCCTAACCAAACCTAACACATTTACTTACAATGTTGATTTCACTAACCATATTTAGAAACACATTGAGAATGATACATTTTTAGAGTAGAATACTTTTCGCTGTTCTTCATTTTCAGCAGGAAAAGTTCCAAGTTGCACGCAGGGCCGCTGACAGATTTGGCTGGGCCCCGGACAAAGTCATCTGAAAGGCCCCCCTCACCCAATACATGCAATGTAGTGAGGACCCAATCCTGCCCCCCCCCCCTTCTCCCAGGGCCCGGGGCAACTGTTCCCTTTGTCCCCCTTGTCAGCTTCCTTGGTTGCACGTTAAGACTTGGAGTGGAGAGAGCTGACTGGTTGCATCAAAAGGGACTGCATGTTTACATACCGTCCGTCTCAGTACTGGTGAGCAAGGAGCCAATGGAGAATGCAAGTGTGAGACTGTGAGTAACGCTAAATTTGAGACCGTAGGAGTTTAAGGTAATGCTTTAGAGCAGTTCAAAAACTCATTCTCATTCTCATTTTTAGTTTCATTTCATTTTTCATTCTTATTTTATTTTTGATTTCAGTTTGCATAGTTTGTTTATTAATTTTGAGGGTTTTGAGTTATTTTGCCCACAAAGGCAATTGGTTTATTTGATCACGTAGAACTGATGACCTGAAGTTTGATATGCTTGCACACAAGGATACTTAAGTCAAAGTTAGATGTAAAGCATAAAGACTATAGTTAGTTGACATGTAGTCATATCTGACATTGATGATCACATACAAGTACACTTTTTGGGATTTACTTTATTTTGGGGAACTTATTTTATTTTGGTTAACGTTAACTTTGGAAACTTGGAGTTTTAATACGGTAAGCGTGCGAAGCATTCGTGAGATTGCAGTAGGCACAAAGTACCTCTCAGATATGAGAAGTTGACCTGTTCCACAGAAAATAATTCTATTCTCTGTGGAAGGGGGGTAGAGTGTAGAGTTTTAACACTAGAACTACCACGGAGGGGTCAATTGACCTTTTTACCTAAAAGCCCCACAAGAGGGTCATTTGACCCTTTGGACCCCCTGCGGACACTCCTTTTGTTGTGGAAATGTGGCTGTTAGCAGCTCACACCTGTCACTTGAGACACAGACTGTGTGTGTGTGTGTGTGTGTGTGTGCGTGTGTGGATCATTTCCAATGCCTGTTGAGTGCTGTATCTCTGCATCTTCGTTCCTTGGAGAGGAGCTTCTTTCACCACAAAATTCTTGAGGGAAATGAAGCAGTAGTCCACATGCACTGGTATTTATCCATCTAACAATTGCCAGGTTGCATTCACATGAGTCGTTATGGTCACATGGCATGGGAGATTCACATGTTACATTTATTCTCGATTGGTTTGGCTAATTTCTCGAAACTGAGATGACATTCTCAAAACAACACGGACAAATCCCCAAACCAACTTGCAATTTCCCAAAACAGAATGGCATTTTTCATTGCTTTCATCAGATATCAAATGCTTTGTACATGTCTCAAATGTTTAGTACATCTCTGCAGATGGATATGTACAAATACCCTTCAGTTGACACATTCAGCATACATTTAGCCAGAGCCGGCCCGCCCCTTAGGCAGCTTAATTGTTTGCTAAGGGCGCTGGCCATGAGGGGGCGCCACAGCGCCAGAAATTGGGGAGGGAAAAATATCCTTGGTATCATGTTTTATTTACTATTAATTTCACAGTTTAGAAATATTTCATAGTTTAGAAATAACAATGACAATTATTCTATATTATTTAAGAGCCTCCCTGCCTCTCCATAAGCTCCATCTGTCTAATCAGACTTTACCTGCAGCTTGGGGAGTTTCGTTTTTTTTGTTTTGTTTTGATGTTGTAAATGCGTCATATCAACCAGCCAAGCTGAAACAAATTGGACAATGTCCAAACTTCACATAAAGTGTCCGGTGCTCAGGGGAAGAAAAAAAGGAAAGAAGAAGAGGAGAAACGCAGACCGAGGTATGTACAGTATAGGTGATGCCATGGTGATTATGTTTCCTGTTACTCCAGGAATATTAATTGAGAACAACACATCATATCGCTAATCAATAACTACTACCTAGTGCTAACGGCATCTGTTTATGAAAGCAGGGAAACTTTTCTAGTAGGCTAATACCTGACTGACTTTGATAGAAGGGCCCAAGGCAAGCTGTAATGGAAATTAGTAGTGTAGGACTATCCCTTATCTTCCTCTGTCCATTTATTATCCACCAAGTGTTGTTGCTGTTTAGTAGTGGTAGGGTAGGTCTACCATGTATTTTGACAGCTGGTTAGCTTAACTATGTCCTAGGCTTTAATACTCTCAAAATGCTTATTCCCCACTGCTACATTAGGCTATGGTTGTAAGCCTGCTGTTCATATTATAGTGTTAAACTTTCTTTCTGTGTACATTCCTATATGCAATAATTATATAAGTTATCTTAATAATACTTCAGTTTATTGTTAATTATTTCTTTGCCAGCTTTCTTGATTATTTGCATTCCACTGTAATTACAATAACATTGATATCATACAGTAATGCCTACTAATATAGGCCTACTATTACTTACTGGCATAACAAGCATTTTAGCTATTGTTAATATGCTGGACAATAGTTTAAAAAAACGTTTTTTTTTTTTTCATTTGTCATTTCATGTTCTTTTTGTGTTATCCTTGTATTTGTTGTTTCACATCATTTGCTTGAATAGTGTTTACTTCTCTTTTTTTCAGATGCTATGCTTAGATTTCTCCATCCTACCCTTGACAATCCTCCTGTTGCATCCACCTCTTCCACCTCTTCTACCAGCACCAGTGATGCAGCAGCATCAAGCTCCCCAGCTACCTCCACCCTTGCAACCCATTCTGGTGACACAGCAGCATCAAGTGGGTCTCCACTTACAGGTACCTCCACCTGCAACCCAGCCTGGTGACACAGCAGCATCATGCTTTTTTGCACACACACATTTTCCACAAATTCTTAAATAAAAAAAATAACAAAACAAAGCTATTTGACTTCTTGAGTATATGCCTCCAGCAGTGTATTTTTTTGCGATACAAGGGGCGCCATCTAAATTCTTGCCTAGGGCGCCAAATTGGTTAGTGCCGGCCCTGCATTTAGCACATTTTCCAAATAAATTGACCTTGCTTATCTAAACGAATTAGACAATTCTCAGTCTAATGGTTGCCCTCTCCAAAACACGTCAGCATTATTTAATTGTGTAAGTCATCATATGCAAAGTGGTCTACACAATTCCCAAAACAGTCAAGGACATCATATTTTAAGAATTTCATTACATAGTAAATTTGTGACAGTGTTCAACAGGTCAGATGGTATTGTAACTTTACTAGTTAGTAGAAAATAATTTTACAACCGTGTATGCTACAGTTTCCTCTGTTATTTGGCTAATTTCATGACATTTTTTCAAACGACATTCTGTTTTGAAGAATTGCTAGTTGCTTTGGCATTTGTCCATGTTATTTTGAGAATGTTATCTCTGTTTTCAGAAATGAGCCAAACCCATGAGAAACCTGTGATATATGGGCATTACTTTCTGTATATGAATTTACAGTAAAGAAAGTTACTGATAAATGTCCTTGGTAAATTATCTGTGTTGTCAAACTTCAATGGTTTCACTCACTTTTTCATTTGTATACACAGTCGAAATCTGTTAGTTGAACGTAGATAAAACACCTAACCATTTTGACTGGCAGTGCTTACACAATGGCAAAGGGACAATGTATTTTGGGGGTACTGATGATATATGTGGGGAAGAAATTTAGTTTTGACACATGGGTAAACTGTATTTGGGATGATATGAGCGAGTGATGAGGATCCATGTAGTTATGCTGAACCATCCAGTTTATTTTGACAGAAGGACTAAATGAATGCAAATGAGCCAAAGCAATTGAGAAGGATCTATGCCATTTTGATGGTACTGACTATTTATATGTGAGACGGTTTAGTGCTGATGCAAGAATGAGGTGTTTTGGGAGGTATATGATATTTTGCTAGTTATCTGAACTGTTGTGCAGAAGTGTAAGAATGTTTGGCCAAATGACCCAATGGTTATAGGAATGTCATATCAGTTTCAAGAAATGAGCCAAACCAATGGAGAAAAACTGTAATTCAACCATTATCTGGTTGCAGTCATATGATTCGTCATGATCACATGGGACATTCACACGTTCATTGATGACTTGTATGAAGAAAATGTGCTGACATGTTTTCAGGACAACCATTACACTGAGAATCAACCAATTGGGATAGATCAGCAAGGTACATTCATTTGAAAATTCTACTAAATGTAAGCTGATTATGTTAACTGTAGGATACTTGTACATAGCCATTTGCAAGGATGTACTAAATGATTGAGACATGTACAAAAGCATTTGAAATTTGATGAAAGCAATGATAAATGCCATTCTGTTGTGAGGAACTGCAAATTAGTTTTGGGATCTGTCCATGTTTTGAGAATGACATCTCAGTTTCCAGAAATGAGCCAAACCAATGGAGAAAAACTGTAACACACTGTCCGCCAAACTGTGCTATCTGTCTTTGCTGCTGATATCTTCATGCAAGTTGCTATTTACCTGTGGTGATTTTGGAGGCTGACAGCCCTTGGGAAGAAGCTGTCTGTCCCTGTTTGTCTTGGCTGTTAGCACTGGAAGGTGTGACCCCCTCACCCCACACATGGCCCCTAACAGCCTCATTACCATAACAAAATGAGTGATTAGTGTATTAGGTAAAAGCCGCAGGGTCAAATGACCCCTCTCTGGTACTTCTAGGTAGGCAGAAAAATCCTGGTAGTTCTAGTGTTAAATAATTTTGCCAAAAGAATTGTTTTAGGTCATGAACAAGTTCACTAGAATGCACCATACATGCATACAACATCATATAGGTTGAGGTTTAGTGTATACACTGACACTGATTGTTGAAAGCGGAGAAATAATTTGGGTGTGTGCTAACATTGGTTTGTAGTTACAGGTGGAAATTGAGGAGTGGTCGAAGAGGAGAAAATCATTATGGAAGGTTGCCAGTGGAAGATCTCTCTGCCTCTCTGGGAATCTCTCTCAAGGACAGAGCTGTCTCTCAAGGACAGAGCTGTCTCTCAAGTGAGGAAAAAAAAAAAGTTCAACATGGACAGTTGGACTGATGTCATCAAAAGGGTTGTCTCTGCTGAGATGATCTGTTGCTGTTTCCAGAGGATCAACGATGTCGTTTTGAAAGTTTTGTGGATTAATGGACTGCGTTGTTTCAAGTGACAAAGGGGCGTCAGGAGACGTTCCAGGAGTTTCGATGGACAGAGTTAAAGGAGCTGAGGTCAGTTGGACCTGATGGCAGGTGTGAAACAATGCCAGGACTGAATCCTGCCAGCTTGAGAAAGACTGGAGGAGTCGCTGGGGGTTTGCCACAGTGCCATGCAGGCAAGGAGCTGATGCCAGCATCCACGGACTTGTGCCAAAGAAATGTACCAAAGATCGTCGAAAGATTGCTGAAAGACTGAGTTGAACGGTACTGGATTTGTAGGGGGTGTCTCGTGATACCTTCTCCTCAAAGGGCTTGGCCGAGTGTTTCCAAGGTTCGGACAGCCCTCATCTGGAGGGGTGCTCTGGACACATGCAAAGACTGGATCTGACGGAGCAACGACAGCTGCCCATAAGGGTGGCCACGAGAGAGAGAGAGACAGAGCGATGGGCGAGGAGAGAGAGAGAGAGAGAGAGACTGGTCTGGCAACAACAACAACAACAAGATGGACATTATGGACATTAGTTAGTGACCACTTCTGCAAGTAAAACAGGTTAGGGGTATACTGCACACCTGATTGTTTCACTGAGTTAATCTTTTTCATTATTTTATTGTCTCATTGATTTAATTGGCTTATTATTTTATTATTCTCAGAAAATGTTCTGATTTTAGGTTTTGAAGTGAATTGCATACAGTTGCATGATTTTCTTTTAACATTGTGTATATTCGAAACATAGGTATGATTTCTTCCTAATTTTATGTGATTAGAATGACACCATAGATGTTTTGACTACGCTATACCAATTTAAAAATTTTAAGGAATGCCTTAGTTGCTCCCTATGCTCATGTGAAAGCTGCTGGTCCAGAACTTAAATATTTATGTTGACCTAGGTGATTTTGAGGAAATCGACACTTCTCTCTCTCTCAGCAGTAACCCTGGTTATTAAAGGAGTCTACTGGTCAGACAAGTTGAAACCTTTGCCCACAACGAGGTTGGGGAGGTATTTGTGCTTCTGTCTGGATGACAGATCTTTATAGTGTCTGATTCAAAGTGACGCTCTGCGTTGTCTATGCAGATGCACGTGTGCCATCAGAATGATTCCAATGGATGAAAAAAAGAAAACTGCTGACTTTGAGAAGGACGTTTCCTGGACAAGCATGGGTACAGCCTTGTTTAAGAACTGAGACAATTTGGAACTGTTAATGACTAATATGGAGCAGACTAACGCAGTGTAATGGTTCTGAATAACTGAATAACTCTGACCGTTATATTTGAATATTTTCATTCTACACCCCATGCGTAAAAGCCATGGTGATTGTTTAGTGGTAATGATTATATTTTCAAGAGGAGGGAATTATGTTAATAAATTTATACATGTATTATTGAAAATATACAATGTGATAAAAGTGTAACCTTTCGTTAGGAGTTTATTGGTTATACTTTGGTATCTTGTTATTCTCGCTCTCTCCCTCTCCCTTGCTCATTGATTTATGTGACGTCTCAGAGACATCTCTCCCCTCCCAGTCTGTCCCAGACGACTTTGCTGAACTTTGTTTAGGCTATGGAAGCTATCAATCACATACCAGACGCCACTAAGTGCCCACGGAGACAGGGGGAGACGAGACCATATATGTCACTATTCTATAGTTTTACATATTCATGATAGGAAAGATGACGTCATGGACTGTGGGGTTGGGGGATGTTTAAATAGGATTGTTTTCTGTACTTACTTCAGGACTTATTGAGTGGAAGACTTCATGTCTCCACGCAATAACTACTCCGGCCGTTAAACAATAAAATCTGCTCGCAGATTTTAAATGCTACCTCTGTTTCCTGTGTGTTCTTTCAGGTAAATTTGATAAGGTAATACAGTGAAATTGTTAAAGTGATAATGTGAAATTATTCACAACTATAATGACGATAATGACTACATTGTAAATAGTTGGTTTTATTTCAGTGTTAACATTGGATTGCGCCACATTTTGATGTAGGTCTAATGACTGTATACCGTGCATATTTGTTTTGATTTCAGTTTTCATTTCGGCTAGAGAGGTTGGCCTGCAGATGGAGCTGTTGGTGGGGGAATGGCTTTCAATGAGGAGTGGAAAAGTGCAATGCAAACCTACCTTGGTTCAGAAAAATCTGCGTATGTAAGCATTAATGGAACGTGGTTGGGGGGGGGGGGGTATTCCTTTATAAAAAGCGTTCCTTTATAATTAGTTGAAAAATGTAGGTCTGCACACTGCCGATAAGCTCCAAAAATAAACATTATTATTTAAAATTAAGCAACGTTTCAATCACCCTGGATTTTCATCAGGCATATGTCAAGAGGTGTGTGTGTGTCAACTGATAGACAAGCTACTGCACTTGTGGTTGTGACAATGTGAAACTGTGTACGTGCATTTTAAAGTGTCATTTCGGTGAGAATGAGACAGCTGAGGTTGAGGTTGAGGGGTGAGGGGGGGTTGTCAAGAGGTGTGTGTGTGTGTCAAACGTTGGACTAGACACACCGCTGCATTTATGGTTGTGACAATTTGAAACTGTGTACGTGCATTTTAAATGTAATTTCGTTGAGAAGGCGACACAGAAGAGACTGTGTGTAGTATGGGCAGGGTGTTGTCAAATGGTGAAACTAATAGAGCAAAAGATGGTTCTCAAACTTTTTAAAATATACGCTCCCCTGACCTCATAAGCCTCCCAACGCCCCCTTGACATCATCATAAGCCTCAGAACGCCCCCTGAGGGACTGCAGGCCCCCACTGTGAACCCCTTAATGTAGTTTAATGATGTTTTACAGCACACCTGAATAGCATATAAGTGGTACAGTGAAGCGTACATGTTGTCGCCCCCCCCCAAACACACACACACACTCTCTCTCTTACTCAATGAAATGAGCAACCTCAACCTCAACCTCAGCTGTCTCCTTCTCGACTAAATGTTGTTGAAAATGCACGTACACAGTTTCACAAGTGCAGCGGGGCTGGTTCGGAAAAAGTGGAACGTTGAAACACAGACCACTAACCGAAGCAGGTTTTTATTTACTTCATATTGTTTTCAGATCAAGTTATTAAAAGATAAAATATAATACATTATACAATACAATATGTGTTTATATAGCACACTATCACAACTATAAAGTTGACTCAAAGTGCTTTCAAACACACACACACACACACACACACACACACACAAACAGACACACACACACACACACACACACACACACACGATTGACCTGCGATTGAGCAAGAAATTGGCCTGACACTCAAAAAGTCGTGCGAGTGCTAAATCGGGGCAAAATCGGGGCAAAAGTCGCACAGTGTAAGCCCAGCTTTACTTGCACTCTCAGATCTTCACTACCAAGAACTGCTTGCACTATGAGATTTTCAGCTCCAACTATGCAGCTAAATGCTTCTTCTTGACCAATGAACTACAATGGACCATGTTGGACGGCACAGTGTGTAGTACAGCACAGCCTTTTTTGTATTCCACTATAGGACTAGCCTAGAAATCTAGACACCCCTAGAGGCCGCACATTGAATTTGCGTCTGGGGGCAGTCTAGCGGACATGAATCTACAACCCATCCAAGTTGGACCGGGGTTTGTGGCCAATCAAATCGTGAGGGGTGGGATCGGGGGTCGGGCTACCTAGTGACGACAGAGTGTGCAACGTTTCGTGTGTAGTCCCAGAGAGAAGTGAACAATGGCTGCTTCTAGCGAATTCACGGCGTCTCTCAAATCAGCTTTGGCATTGACTCTCGAAGATTTGGATATTCATTTCACCTTGCGAGACCAACAGATAACGGCATTAAAGGTGGGATTGCAGGTTAACCATTTTAGGAAAATGTACTACCGTATCAGCCCGAATATAAGACAATCCTGAATATAAGACGACCCCCCTTTTCAGGTTCATGTTTTGGGGAAAAAAGTTTTTTGAAGACTAAATTTAGTTTCACATTTCACATCTCATCTTTCAAAATGCAATTTTTTATTTGTTGGAAAAGCTTAGGCTTTTTACATAGAACAAATTTCACAATGTAATTTTCATGATAAAAGACAGATGACTACTCATACCCTTTTCCTTTCTTTGCTCACTTCAGTGGTTACCTGACAAGCGCCAGTAGGCACCTACTGTACAGCCGCCTGGGTGTGACTGTTCTAAGTGCGACACAACATTCCATACTACACTCGCAGAGCATCAGTCTGCACCAGCCAGGCAACCAGTCCAGTAGAGATAGACTATCTATTGTGCAATGCACAGATTTTGGCAAAATGCTTTGTTGACAGCAATATCTAACCAGCAGCCGTCTCGCCAAATCGCCGTTCATTTTATGCATCCAAAGTTTTCCGTTGGACTGTAGAAACCCGAACGTGACCAAACGCAGACTGACGCATTGCATTTGAAACCCATGCGCTGCCTATCAGCATCACGTTGACAAGTCCGATTGGCATTCATTTCGTGCCAAGGGTAAAACTCTTAGTGATTTTATATGAACAAGACAATCTCTTGCCCTAACCATTACTCTCTGTCGCTGTATTGTTGTGAGGGATATCGTCAAATAGGCACCACCTGTCAAGGCGCCGCTCTCTCGCGCACATGAATGACCATTCATTGGCTAATGACAGCATCCAAAACTTAGCCTAGAACTACAGGTTGTTCATCAAATCACCCTTCATTTCTTTAGTTTCAAGTTGTACTGGTGACCAGAGAGAACAACCAAAGCTTTCCTGATGAGACTGTAAAACCGAACACAAATAAAAACAGAGCAACGCATCGCGATTGACTGTTGTGTTTTCCCCCTCGCATTGTCGGCCCGCATCGCGTTGACATTGACAGTTGATAGACGGGCGGTGCAACACTCATCACGAAATGCAGTTAGCATATGCACATTTGATATGGACAAAACAATCTCTCGCCCTATCCATAAGGCTATTGAGTGTTGTGGCATTGTTGTGAAGCATAATGGCCACATTCAGGTTAAGTAAAAAAAAAAAATGTTTAAATAATAATAAAAAAAAATAGTCTAGCGCGCGGAAATAAGACGACCCCCCTTTTTAGAGTACTATTTTTAGAACAAAAACCACGTCTTATATTCGGGCCAATACGGTATTTATTTATGACATCACGTTAGGGGTTCCGCCGGCTCATAGGAGTCTATAGTCCTGGACCATCCATGTAGACCCGTTCGCAATTTTGAGTTGGGGGCGTTTCTCACTGGAATTGAGTTAGTGGGTTCCTAGACATTAAAAATCACGGAGGTGCTCGTCCACCATAGTGCCAGATTTTTCACAATATGGCCGCCAAATATGGCCGCCATCGCCTATGACAAAACCTGTGTTTTTTAACTTTTAAACTGTTAATGCACATGTCATACATCAATCCTGACCAATTTTTGGAGAGGAAATCATTTCTGACAATTTCATGAGGAGAATGTGTGATTGTGACCTTAAAAGGTCATTGCCAAGGTCAAATTTGCTATTCTGAAGAATGTCAATAGACTTTCATTGTAAAAATGAGAAACAAATTCTCAATTATGGTATGAGGAGTTATTTGCTGATATTGCCATGATTATATTGTGTCAGTATAGTCCTTAAAAGGTCAAGGTCAAGGTCTTGTTCCAGGTCTTTTCCCTATTCTGAATAACTCGGCCATGTGCTTGCCTATTAGGTCATTGTTAAGAATAAGGAACAGTCACTATAAATGTAAATCTAACATTTCCACACAGTCAGAGGACAGGACAGCACATGCACTGCAACAGTCAACACAGAGAGGAGCCCCCACTAGAAGAGGAGAAGTGTGTCAGAGATCACAAGAGTACACAACTTCACTGCCTCTTTCAAATGCTTGTGCATAAGATTCAACGCGGAATAAGGCGAACACCATTGCATATGATGCTTCCCACAGCAAAAGCCTTCACATCAAGAACCTTCTCGCAACTTTTCACAGGAGTGGTTCATGTTCAAGCTACCAGACAATCAGATCTGACCAGTCTTCTTGCTAGCTATGTTGTGGAATGCTCGAAAAACCGACAGAAAACCATACCTAGCACTTACAAGGGAGGATTATACATCCATTATACATGGGGGCATCTGTGGCCTAGTGGTTAGAGAGTTGGTCTTTCAATCTAGGGGTTGCAGGTTCGAATCCCCCCTGACCTCTCCCTACATCTCCATCCATGGCTGAAGTGCCCTTAAGCAAGGCACCTAACCCCACATTGCTCCAGGGACTGTAACCAATACCCTGAAAAATAATAACTGTAAGTCGCTTTGAATAAATGAAAGCGTCAGCTAAGTGTAATGTAATATACATTGGCAGGCATCCAGCTCTGATTATGCTGACAAATCATCACTTTCTGGTACCAAGGGTTCACATTATGCAGCCTTATTACTGTTTCCAGATGCCTCAGTGAAGACACCTTCAAAAGTCTCCAGTGTCGGGCACAGAATTAGGCCAAGCTGATGATATACTGCAGAGGAATTTACCATGCCAAGAGGTACCTGATCATGCAAAGCCAGTGGTTCGACCTGCCCTACCACCAGACATGCTGCTGCATCCTGAAAACAAACAAGCAACATTACTGCATGTTGCCACTGCAAAAGGTTTACCAGGAAAGGATGAATTCTTGATCAGCCTGATTTGCTCTGGTGTGTCAGGAGGAGACCTTTTGATGCAGGCTGCTATGCACACTTGTCTCATCTGCTGTTGTGCCAATGATGCGTGCTGGCTTCCTTCCTATAATACCAAGACCCATTACTGAGTGTGCTACTGTCAGACACTGCCTATCCAACTTTCAGTGTTCGCAGGCAGATGATCCAGGCATCAATGGCAATTTGGTGTGATGAAACCTGCATGAGACGGAGCACTTCAAGGATCTCTTCCACTGTATTGGCCCTTTCCATTGGACGCATGTTATTCTCAGATATCAGGGAAAATTGCCTCGAGGTTCTGGCCTAGATAATGCATTGATGCATGTCTCTCCAGTGGGAGGTATTCTGGACTCACAAGGACAAGGCAGACTGTCCAGTGCTTGCACAGGTACAGGCATTGCACACTTCACTGGCTTCAAATTAACGTTGCCCAGAATTTGAGTTTGAGGCCTTGACTGAGCAAGTGGAGAGCTTGAATCAAGACAAGTCAGAGCTCTGCCAATTCTTTGAAGTTTGGCGGCCATCATTAATTAAAAATGCTGTTGTCTCTGAAAGAGAAGGAAAATAAATCAATATGAGGCTACCATAACGTCCTATGCCAATCTTTGCAGAACGTAACTGCAGTAGCCTCTTACTGCTGTGCGAGGTGACATAAAGGTTGAGCAGCATTCAGAGAGTATGCAAGGGTCATGGAGGACAGTTTGTAGTAGGAGCCACACGCAATGTGGTAACACTTTATAATAATGTTCCCTTATAAAGCATTTATAAAACATTAACAACACTTCATAAACAATGAACTAATGATGAACATAACATTTACAGGTGTTTGTAAATGATTAATATATTGTATGTTAATGTTAAATTTGGTAAGTTGTTAATCATCAACAAAACATTTGTTAATGATACTTATAGAGCATTAACAACACTTCGTAAACAATGAACTAATGATGAACATAACATTTACAAAGGCTTTTAAATGATTAAGATATGGTATGTTAGCGTTAAATTTGGTAAGTTGTTAATCACCAACAAAACATTCGTTTACGATACTTATAGAGCATTAACAACACTCCGTAAACAATGAACTAATGATGAACCTAACATTTACAAAGGTTTTTTAAATGAGTAATATATAGTATGTTAATATTATATTATGTAAGTTGTTGATCATTAGTGAAACATATGTAAATTATTAATAAGGGAGAGTTTAAAAGATTTATGAAATAATGATTAAATTCTGAACAACACATTTATAAATGAGTAAGACATACTCTGTCAATGTTTGTAAAACATTCAGAATATTATTTGTAAATATTTTGTACACTATTTAAGTAAATGGTGTTGATGTTTATTAAGTATTTGCAAAGCTTTTTGCATCCATTCAACTAAAGTGACAACACTTTCTCATATACAACAGCTTACTTCAACATTTACAAATGATCTGTTAATGTTTTCAAATTTAACAAATTATCTACTAATATTCAGAAAGCATTTACAAAGCTTCTTGCATCCATTATTCTAAAGTGAGAACACTTTCTCATACACAACAGCTCAGTTAAAAATGTGTTACTCACCCTCACCATTTATAAATGATAATTGAATGTTTGCAAATTACTTATTAAGCTTTTTGCATCCATTGATCTAAAGTCAGAACTTGTTCTCATTTACATAACCTTACTTAAAAATGTGTAACTAATGTTTACCTTTTACAATGTATCTGTTAATGTTAGCAAATAATTTAAATAAAAATATGCAGCCCATTCAGAAAATCTTACATCAGTGGTAAATGTTAATGTTTGCAAAATATGTAAAACATGTGAAACTTCTACATCACTCCTGTGAAAATAAGTATTTCCACTCTAAGCTCTTGAGAAAAAGGAATACAAAATTTCATACACAGTCATCCAAAATCTTGAAACAATATACTGTATTTTATTAATTCTTACCATTTAGTATTGAATTCATACAAAAATGAAAAACATAATGTTAACACTTGAACTTAAACACTCCTTTATAAAAACGGAAAGGAAACGAGGGTTGTTGCACTGCACACAATTTCACATTTGGTTTTTGGCATTTTTTTCCGGCAATGATGAGCCAGTAACAGAAAAAAAAACACTTAACATAAAAACAAGTGAACAGATACAATAATGTCTTCCTCTTGTGCTACAGATAACACACACTCAAAAGCAAAAACAACAAACAAACATACATACAACAAACACTTAAACGTGCACAGTCACACACACACACACACACACACACACACACACACACACACACACACACACACACACACACACACACACACACACACACACACACACACACACACACACACACACACACACACACACACACAATGAGAGAGAGAGAGAGAAATAAATATGTCAATGCTTAACTTTGTAAATTTTTGAAATATCATGAAATAGGCGTCCTAGTGGCCCATTGGGATGCTTATTCCCCAGCCACTCATGCCATTCTATTACTGCCAGATGCTGGCGCAGCATCTCCTCTGTGCGGTTTCCGCGCAGCCTCCACACCCGTTCCTTATACGTCCTCCAGGCTCTTTCTATATGTTGGGTGTGTGCCCCAGTTTGGGGCTCCACAAATGAGCGGCTGTGATTAACAGTGTAATGCCTGTAACCGAATTGAGGTAGGACTCTGTAGGCCCGCCACTCATCACTTATAATCGTGGATCCTCTCCGTGCATGCTTGCGAATTAGAGGAACCAATTCCCTTCTGGTTCTCTTATCGACCAGGCGGAGCACTGGCTTGGTTCCTGCTTTTTTCTTGTACACGCCCAACATCCCAAAAACCCATTTTCTCCTATTCCAGGCACCCGCCACTCTTCCTCTCCCATACTGAAAAACAAATGCAAGGAAATATGTCATTTTCACAGTAGTGTCAACAGTGCCTGGACAAGAATGGATGTCAGGGGGTGATGATATACAGGGGTTGGACAAAATGATATACGTATGTTCTAGTACAGTGGTTTTCAAAGTGGGGGCCGGGGACCAGGATAACTCAAAAAGTTATACATGGATTTGGTTGCAGCTCGGTGGAGTTGTTGGTAATGACCCAAGGAACAAGTGAGTAAAGTCTGGTGGTGATCCGGATCACGAACCGTTACCAGGACCTTTTTAAAGATTCTTCACCATTGCTGGCCTACAAATCTAGATGCCCCTAGTGACCACAAATTGAATTGCGGGCTAAACATTACAGTTTCTAACCCCACAAAAAAAGGCAGAAAGACTTTGGGTGTAACATAGTCAAATGTTCTATCAAGCAGCTTGCTTGGCGGAGGTCTGCGCTCTCTGAGTGCTTCTTGTATAATGTATGTATTATGTTTTCTGTAGTACTTGAATGGGTTTAGGAATGCACCAATTTCACAGAGTGCTGAAACTGGGTGCATAGGAAAAAGTGTGGCACAACCCATGTCAAGGGGGCCTTGGCCGGAATATACCGGGCCTTGGCTGGAATATACCGGTATCTGGGGGGCCTTCTCATGGAAACGTTTGGGAACCCCCACTTTGAAAATTATGTGAATGTTAAAAACCATCTACTTGATGCATTTTTGGGATGCCTTCAAAAGACGTTGAATGTATTTACCTTTCTCTTGTGCCGAAAGTTGCTCTCATCTATAGCGACAAATTGCTTTCTCCCCCCAATGTGCTGCCCTCGTCTGTCTTGTTCTTATCCTCATGGCCATCTCACAGACAGTGCGAATCTTTTTTGCCATCACGGTAAGAGATGTGGAACTGCCTGCGATCTCGTCCTCCATCATGTCCACCTGGCGCAGACGGAGTCCTTGAGAGAACCTTAAAATTTAGAGAAATGCAGTAGGAGCAGGACATGAGCAACAGCATTAGAGTTTCATTGTATAAGAGTTGCGTTGCAAAATCGTGTACCCAACATTTTCAACTTTTGCATTTTATTATTGGAAATGAATGTTCAGTTCAAGTCCCATCATCTACATGTGAATACTTTCCATTCAAATATTTGGAGAGCATATGTTTTAAGCCTATATGAAATGCATTTTGCAATGCCATGCAATGGAATGGCCAATACAAAAATGTCAATTTCCCGACGTGTTACAACATGGATATACACCATTTTGCAATGAAGCTCTTTATATGGACTGATGGACTGTTTTTATCTGTGTTATACCCCAAGGAGAACTGGCATGAGATTGCAACAGATTTAATAGTTTTATTTTCAAATGACCCTTACAATAGGTGCTAAATCTGCTTCTTTTCCCACATTGTACCATAAAAAGCCGCCTTGTTGGTAGACCTGTCAGGGGACTATACATGTTGTGACAACACGAGAGGCTTACCTCTCAGCGGGACAGTTCAAGGAGTACGAGGACAAAGTTTAAAATCAAATTAGGGATTTTTAATGTAGTATGTCAGTAAACAGAAAAGGATCTTCAATTGCAAAAGTTCAAATCATAAATATCTTGAATGAATCCAAACATAAAGTGTCTCTTCAAAATTCAAGTAAAGAAATCAGGTACTTTTCCTCAAACACAAAATCTTCGACCCTATGGTCAATTCAAACAAAAGAGGGTCTCAGTTCATGGGTGATAACTTCTCCAGGTAAGTAATTCAGTATCTCACATGAAAGTTCAGTCCAGATTCTCCAGGTAAGTAATTCCAGTAAGGTTTCTTCGAAAAGGAAAGTTCATGTCTCTCGCACAAGCCCATTCACAGGCCTCTTCAAATAGCTCTGTCTCAAAGAGTCTGCTCAGTTTGGCCAAGAGCATTCTCAGCCTTCGCTCCCCACTGCAGACTGATTCTGAGTGACTTTGTAGCTCACTCTAGCTGCTAAGCTGCTCCAGCAGCCATCCGGTTCAGCTGTGGTCTCATCATTGCCTACAGCTGTGGTCACCTCTGTTGGGGTGTGTAGTTCATGGTTTCGCCACCAGATGGAGCCAAAGAGGTCAGTGTTTGGAGCCATCTCGTGGATATGTAGCGTCCCTCCAGCACACAGCCTCTCGTGATGTCACAATGTGTTTTTTCGTTTACAAACATTTGTGTTGTGAGGAGGGGCAAGATACTGGCAGCCAACAACGTTAGGTAATTTTATGACTAACAGAAGTCAGGGATTGTTTACAAATGGTAAACCCATGTATACATGGCAAGGGCGTCCAGTTCCCCTGAGTCAGATCTAGACTGGCTGACTGTATGGTGCACCAAGATGCGCTTGAGAACACGGACTGGGAGCTTTTCCGGGTATCCTCAAATGACGTCAGTGAATATACAGACACGGTAGGGTGCTACATTCAATTCCTGATAAACGATATCATAGAGACTGTCAATATAAAAGTTTACCCAAATCAGAAACCCTGGGTAGATAAAACTGTGAAAGCAGCACTTGCAGCCCGTTCTGTTTCATACAAGGCTGGTATTTTATCAGGTGATATGTCAGGCTATAAAGATGCAGTTTATGGACTTAGGAGGACTGTGAAGGCAGCAAAGACCCGCTATAGAGACAGAGTGGAAGCTGACTTTCAGGCTGGTGATCCTGCCAGCGTCTGGAAGGGCCTTCGGGTCATGACTGATCTAAAATCCAAGCCCAGCTCCATTGATAGCACTGAGCTCTCTTTTGCTGATGGGTTAAACACATTTTATGCACGTTTCGACCTTGCCAACCCCATGGTGGCTGTCACTGAAGAGTCTAGTGGAACCGGGACTCCTCCTTTCATTATCAGGGAAAGTGATGTGAGGGGAGTGTTCAGAGGCGTAAATGGCCCAAGCCGTTGTCCCATCTTGTTTTAAACACTCAATCATAGTTCCTGTGCCCAAGAACAGCAAGCCAGCAGGCCTGAATGACTATCGCCCAGTGGCCCTTACATCAGCAGTTATGAAGTGCTTTGAGAGGCTTGTGAAAAAACACATATGTGACACCCTGCCCAGTGCTTTCGATCCTCACCAATTTGCCTATAGAGCAAACAGAAGCAGGGACGATGCCATCTCAAGCCTTCTACATACCACACTGTCCCTCCTGGATGAGGGGAGGGGGAATTATGTTAGAATGCTGTTCATAGATTACAGTTCAGCATTCAACACCATTATCCCCCTGCGCCTGGCTGACAAGATGAGGGGGCTGGTACTCAACACACAGTTGTGCAATTGGGTGCTCAGCCTTCTCACTGATCGCCCTCAAGTGGTCAGAATAGGTGGAGGTGTCACTTCAAGTCAGCTGACCCTCAACATTGGCTCGGCCCAGGGTTGTGTTTTGAGCCCATTGCTCTATAACATCTACACGCATAACTGTACAACCACCAGCAGCTCAAATTCCATCTTAAAGTTCGCTGACGACACCGTGGTGCTGGGTCTCATCTCAAACAACAACGAGACAGCCTACCTGAATGAGGTGGATGACCTAGCACTGTGGTGTCAGTCCAACAACCTGGCCCTGAACGTCAGCAAGACGAAAGAAATGGTAGTGGACTTCAGGAAGGTGCAGAGCAGGGCATACACGCCACTTACCATCAGCGGGGAGCCTGTGGAGAGGGTCTCAAATTACAAGTACCTGGGAGTACACCTGACTGAGGACCTCTCCTGGTCACAACACACTCAACACCTGACAGCAAAATCCAGGCAGCGGCTGTACTTTCTCCGCCTACTGAGGAAGTTTAAGGTCTCCACTGCCATCCTGACAACCTTCTATTCATCAGCGGTGGAAAGTGTGTTAACAGGCTGTTTTACAGCCTGGTTTGGAAGCTGCACACAACAACAACAGAAGGACCTACAGAGAGTGGTGCGCTCTGCAGAGCGCACTATCAAAGCCAACCTTCCAGGACTCTTGGGCCTTTACACTAAGAGAGTGGGAGCCAGGGCTAGGAAGATTATGCAGGATGTCTGACACCCCAACTCTTACATGTTCACCCAACTTAAGTCCTGCAGACAACTCAGAACCATTCAGGCCAGAACAGAAAGAATGAGGAAAAGTTTTTACCCCCAGGCAGTGCGACTGCTGAACAGAGACTTTTTTAAATGATAATTTTCTTTGTTTTTTTCTTTTTTTTTCTTTTTCTTTTTCTTTTCTTTAACTTATTTCTCACCTTTTATTTCCTTTTTTACTTTACTTTTTTAATTTTTAATTTTTAATTTTTAAGATGCAGAGCTGATGACCCCATCATCATTTCACTACAATTACCATGTATGTGACAAATAAAAGTACTTGAACTTGAACTACTTGGGGGCCCTCTTCAGTCAGATCCACTGGCTGCTCCTTTTGGCTGCCTCTGATGATGTCTCTGATGCGGCTTTGATGGCTTCCCTGGCCCATTTCTCAAGTCCCTTAAAACTATTTGAATCTATGTGCTAATCTATGTACTAATCTAACTTCCCGTACCCTACTTGTCCCACCTCAGAATTCTATCCCTTAAGGATATCGACCATGGTGTACTAGGTTTTTACCATGGTGTTAATGCAGTAACCATAGTTCTACCATGGTCATGGTTACTTACTCTAGTTTTCTATCAGATAATTGGCAATAAAACAGTGTTGAAACAGTGCTTCCTACTGTAAGAAATAACAGCACATGGAAGAGAAAGGACAGAATATCAAGGAAAGAAAATAATATGTTAGAAAGGTTGATGCTTTTAGGAGACCGCCTAAGCTCTTTTCCAACATGACACACTGAAACTTTCTGAAGAGCTGAGAATGATGTTTTGAAGAGAGCTGGGCATCAGTACTTACTTTTGCATCACCATCATTGAAAATAAATAAATAATTGTCTTACTTTCCAAGATTCAAGATTTCAAGATTCAAGATTAGTTTATTACGTCTTATTATAGGTTTGAAGCCTATGAAGAGTAAAAATTGTTGTGTTTTTCTTGTGTCTTGTGCAAATAAAGTGCCTTGTCGTCTTCAGCATGAATTCAGTAATCTAACTGCTTGGTGGAAGAAACTACTTTGGAGTCTGGTAGTGTGAGTAGAGTCTGCTGTAACCGTAACTATATTAAGATATAGTTTAAAGTTGTCCTTTTCAAAAGGGTGTAAGTTACTTATTATTTCTACTGTACTTCTGAAGCTGACACTCAGTGAAAACTAAGAAGAGATGCCCTTATAAAAGTGGGTTTTTAATGATCTCACAATATGCCGTGCTATTTACAAAGGTGCAAACGTTTCGGGTGACCCCATCCACAGTTTTTTTTTTTTGCTCTGAGGATGGAGCCACCAGAAACGTTTGCACCTTCCAAGAAAAGAACAGCAAAAGACACTCACCTGTACATGAATTTCAGCCATTTGAACAGGCTAAGTTTGGAATGGCTGAAAAAGGACCTATCCCGGATGGACTTGCTCACTTTTTTGTGGCTACGCCTTTGACACCTCCTGTATGGAAAGAGTGTTGGGAGAGTTGAGGGTATATGAAAACCACAATGTTTCTTCCCATTCCCTTACAAGACCAGCTGTGCTTAGAGCAGCATTTCCAACTAGGAGTCAGAACCCCTAGAGGGGTTGCAAAGGTACTGCAGGGAGGGACGTTGCATAAATAGGCCTATCAGAAAAAGCACAGATACAACAACATAATTCCATGATAGTTTATTTAGCATCCGTAATAATTTCTATGGTTAATAGGCCTACAAGTATTTTTCCTATGAATTTCCAAATTGGCAATATGATTGTGGAAATATTGTGTAGAACAAAAGGGAGTCTCAACAGAAAAGGTTTGAACCATAGGCCTAACCTAGTGTGGTCAGTGCCTAATTGTGCTCTGATATTATCGATCTGTTAATGCTATTGTTTGCGTTAGTGCCTATGTTAAGGGTGTCTGTGTTTTATGGAATGTGTAGGATGTCATAGAGTACAACAACAACAACAACAACAACAACGCTGATTATTAAACAAAAACCATGGACATGACTTACCATAGAAAGTGGTCTTGACATCTGTGCTTTCTCATCTTCATCCTCCCTCCACATTCCTTGCACTTCAATTTCTTTGAGAGGAGCTTCTTTTTCTGTAACCATTTGATGACTTTCAAGTAATTTTTATCCGTTTCCTTTACGGATATCAGTCTGTTAAGTTTTTTTGGTATCCGAGTCATCTCTGCCCATCAACTAAATATCTCTTCAAGTCTCCGGAGCGCACCGGATCAGAGATCTATTTCGTCCTATCCCGCCAGAAAATCAGCCAATTAGCATTCGTGTATCTCCGGTTCCTTTTGCCAGGGCCGCTAACAGCTTTTTTCTGGCCCTGGACAAAGTCATATGAAAAGCCCACTCGGCTATACGTACAAATGTAATCAGGACACAATTCTGCCCGCCCCCTTCCTACAGCGCGACAACAGACCCCTTTGCCCCCCCTGTCAGAGATGGTCATTAGGCATCCCTGCCATGGGCACTCCCACCATTAAGAACAAAATTATACAATATGTTATGAAGTGTTGGGGGGTGGGAGTTGAACATAATATTTTTGTATTTTTTTAAATATTTTTTTTATCAAGTGTAATTTCGGAAGAAAAAAAACAGGCCAGAGATTTGTTTCCCGTTCCCATGAGAGGAAACCACTGTGATTGGTTGTTCCCGAAGCAGAGCGGAAGAGATTGGCAACTGGCAGTGGCAAGTAGTAGATATTATTTTCGGAAATGGCTGCGAGGCGACCAGGCACACGGAGGCAAGCTACTGAAGCTAGGACTGCCAATGAGGACGCTGTGGCTTCCGAGGAGGAAATTGAAACTATAGGTAAGAATTCTCATCAGGGTATGATGGTAATGTGCAACAGGCGAAACAGGACTAAGATAAAATGAAATGCTGACCCAACAAATTGCTATCGAAGTTTTAGCTAGTGCAATGTAGTGGAATGACAAAGCCAAAACGTGGGGGTAGCATGTGGTACGATGCTAGCCGAAACAGGGTTCTATCTTTTCTTTGGTTTCATTCAACTTGTGCCCGGATTCGGTAAAGATCACCGTGCAGCGTAATAGGTTGTTAAAACAAATATAACCACCTTGTTGTAAAGCTGACAAAAGCGTGGAAAGTGAAGGGCCGTCACCGTGACCTGTATGATAGCTGTTACGGAATCAAATTTGAATTGGGAACTTTTGGCTTGGAGGAATGACTGAGCTGAATGACAAAATCCTTTCCGTATGGCATATTAAAATACGGTATATTTATGATTAGGAGTGGTAGTTGCCTGTTGTGATTGCGTGGCTTTGTAAGATATTAATACAAGTCTGGCTAGCATCAGAGTTGCCAACTCTGCCAGCATCAAGCCAGTGCAGACGTTGAACATGTAGCAGAAGCACAGTGATCACGTGCAAGAGGGGGATCCACCAGACAACCAGAATGCGTGCATATTAGCCTACTTGAATGCGAAACGATATTACCGTCTGTTTTTTTTTTTTTAAAGCTGGTTTACAATGAGTTAGGTTAACTTAGGAACCACCTAGGTAAACTAACCACTGGTAGCTATTCCCACACTTGAATTCCAATTTTCCTGTCGAACTGCTTCAGAGCCTCTGCAGAGCCTATGCTTCAGCATCATTTATTAAAAATATACCTCAGTTTAGTGGAACATGCTTTTCCCAAAGGACAAAAGTAGCTGATATTGCGGGGTCAGCCCAATGTTCCCACGGCCCATTGGTCCCACAGCCCATTGGTCCCACATTGCTAAGACTTTTGCGTTTTTTCAAAATTAGGCCCAATGGTCCCACAGCCCATTGGTCCCACAGCCCATTGGTCCCACATCACTAAGATTTTTAAATTTATTTTTAGGTCCGTTGGTCCCACAGCCCATTGGTCCCACAGTCCATTGGTCCCACTGTGGGTGGCTGTGGGACCAAGGGACCCACTAGTTTGACGCCCTCTCTGTACTTCACATGATAATCAAACATTTCAAACAAGCGATTTAAGGTTAGGGTTAGGTTTAGGGTTAAGGTTAGGGTTAGGTTTAGGGTTAGGGTCGTATGACGTAAGCGGTAAGTACCGAAAGAGCCTTGAACTAGTGAGTCCCGTGGGACCAATGGGCCTAGAAATTCAAATAAAAAAGCAACGTGGGACCAATGGGCTGTGGGACCAATGGACTGTGGGACCAATGGGCTGTGGGACCAATGGGCCTAAAAAATGAAAAAAAGTCTTAGTGATGTGGGACCAATGGGCTGTGGGACCAATGGGTTGTGGGACCAATGGGCTGTGGGACCAGTGGGCCGTGGGACCAATGGGCTGTGGGACCAATGGGGCGTGGGAACATTGGTACGCTCCCGCTATTGCCCATTAAATGGGAAATCTGCTACTTCTGACCATTAAAAAGCATGTTGTACGAATACGAAAGTGATGTAGGTAGACTTTTCATGTGATATAGGGCAGACCTATTAATTATCAATAAAAAAAAAGTGTGAATCGTTACTTTTACTTTTTCACATTTGAGAACCGGACCGCACAGTGTTAGATTATTGCAATTTTCCCCCTGTCAAATGCTAGATTGAGTGGCCTAAATGTATATAGCTTTGTTACTGCCACAATGCTTCTCTGTGTAGGCTACAGTGTCAGGATAAGTGTATGGGTCAATGATGTCTCAGTAGTAGCACACATCAGGGTTGTGCAACCCTTGCTGACTGTTGTGTGGGAATGTGTTTTAAACATTGCAAATAATGCCACTTTAAGATCATGCGCATATGTATATGGGGAAATTTCAATGTTGGTGGGCTTAAGGGCGGGTTATACTTCTTTTCAGTGTGTCGCAGTGAGTTTGTCGCAGGTATGATGCAGTTCATTTTGATTTATGCCCTGTTTTGAAGCATGGTCGGCGCAATGACATTCCACGCCACAACGCAAGACGGACCATCACGAACAAGCTAGGATTGTGGGTTTGTCTATGTAAACCGGATGTTGTGTAGTTTCTCTTCCGGTTACGGAGGTCACTATAGACGTGCTTTCAACAACAACAACATTCATTCAGCAACAATGGCGCCTGGAGGAATGCGCACTGTGATTGAGATGCAGCTGATTGATCTAGAAATGGAAGACAAATTGCTACTGGAGCTGGCAGAGAAGGGAAAGAAGTGTGACAGAAGATGGTGTGTACGCCCTTTGAATGTCCCTCGGAGTGAAACTGGAGAATTTGCTACACTTATTCTACCCATGAGATACGACGAGGAAACACACTTTGACTATTTCAGGATGTCCCTGTGTCGGTTTGACGAGCTTGTTCGCAGTTTACAACCCCTCATCCAACACCCGAAGACACACAATTCACCCGTGGGTGCTTTCGAAAGACTGGCCGTGGCGCTTCGTGTTTTGTCTTCGGGTGCAAACCAACAGACCGTCGCGCAGAGCTTCAAGCTAGCGTCCTGCACGGTGTCTGGGATAGTGTCCGAGGTGTGCCAGGCGTTGTGGACGGCTCTTCAACCAGATTTTCTGCCATTACCCACACCAGCCATGTGGGAAAACATTGCGGCTGACTACTGAATATTGTGGAACTTCCCAAATTGTGTTGGAAGTATCAATGGCAAACAAGTCACCATGAAGGCCCCCCCACGGTCTGGGAGCGACTACTACAATTACAAGGGTGCCCACTCCATTGTGTTGATGGCGTTGTGTGATGCGAGATATCGCTTCACAATGGTGGATGTCGGGGCCTACGGGCGTGAGAGCGACGGTGGGGTGTTCCAGGAGAGTACCTTCGGTAGCTTGCTCCTCGATAACAAGCTAAACCTGCCCCCACCAGCTGACCTCCCTGGGACCTTGGTGAGGACACCCCACGTTGTTGTTGGTGACGCCGCTTTCCCCTTCCACTGCAACCTCATGCAACCATTTCAAGGTATGTACGTGATCATACAAGTCTTGAAGTTGCTTCGGACAAAATCATATGCAAAATGTAAATGTAACATAATGAACGATGTGCTTTATATCCTGACGTCTATGTCAAGTGGAAATGCTACATGTGGTATTGCCGTGATAAGCAAAACATATTTCTGCTACATTTCTACATCTACATGGTTATTATTATTATCTGAGCACGGTGCAATAATGAGTGCTTCATTGTCTCCCTCCCCTCTCCTGTTTATTCTCATGCAGGAGCTAATCTGTCTGAAGACAAGCAGATATACAACTATCGACACAGCAGGGCAAGACGGCTTATTGAAAACACCTTTGGCATCATGGTTGCACGGTGGAGGATCCTTGGACGGCCAATTGAGTTTTTCACAGACAAAGCTGAGGATGTGGTGAAGGCGTGTGTGGTGCTGCACAACTACCTCACCCACACAGACGAGGTGGCAAGCCAAGAGGCATGCTACATAGCCCCCAGCTATCCAGACGTGGAAAGAGCTGGGTCTGTGAGGCCTGGTGAGTGGCGAGGCGAAGTCACTGGGGATTCAAACATGGAGCCTATTGACCCATCACTGATGTCCAGAGCTCACACCACCAGAGCATCAGCAGTCAGGAGAGACCTGATGTCTTTCTTCCAGACAGAGCGTGGATCTGTGCCACGGCAGAACAATGTGGTGACTCGTGGTACACTTGGAACGCTTGAAGAGTGATGGCCCTCAGTAATGACTTTTCCCAATCCCAACTGTGCTTTTTAAACTTCCTTGTTTTTAATGGTGTATGGTGGTTAACATTTTTGTAGTTTGGCATGCGATACAATTGTCAGAATAATAAAAAAGACCAATTGTATACATAAAGCTTTGGTTTTATTTCTCACCCACAAAGGTGAAAAAAAGGAACAACAACAAAAAGTAATGAAAATGCAAATAGACAATTTGAAAATGTATATATACAAAAAATAGTGCAGGTGCAGGTAATGTAAACAAACTGAAAAAGTAACGGCTAGTAATAATAAAGAGTACACTGTTGTGGTTTAAGTGGTACTAAAGCAATAGTGCAGATATCAAATATAACAAATATAATATAAATCTTTGGATAAAGTAATTCTATAGTAATAGAGCAGGTTTCAAATATAACAAATATAATATAAATTGTGTTTAGAGTAGTACTATAGTAATAGTGCAGATATCAAATATAACAAATATAATATAAATCTTTGGATAAAGTAATTCTATAGTAATAGTGCAGGTTTCAAATATAATATAAATTGTGTTTAGAGTAGTACTATAGTAATAGTGCAGGTATCAAATATAATAAAATATAAAATTATGTATCTAGTTGTTATTGTGAATATTCAATCCAATGTGACAACTGGGACAATTAAACTAACCGTATCAGTATTATTATAGGACATGGTAGGTAGGTAGGTAGGTAGAGTGTGTGTGTGTGTGTGTGTGTGTGTGGTGCAGATAATTGCCCCATGGGCAACTTAAAAAAAGGAAAGGAAAAAGAGGTTTATGTAATGTAGTCAGTTCGGTGTCTGTCTTGCAGCCTTCGCCTGAGCCATCTCGTCGTACATGCGGTTCACCGTGTTTCTGGTGACGGTGTCCCTATCATCCTTGTGCACCTTCCTCAGCAAGTCCGCCACGAACATCCCAAAGCTGTGGCAGTCATCCTGCTGGTTCAGACTGCGTTGGAGCGCCTGGCGACTTTCAGTCAGTTCCTCGAGGATGTCCAGGTCGTCTGTGCGCTTCCTCTTGGTCTGGTTAGCTGGCACTCGCTTGGATGCTGGCCGCACGGAGGGAGCGGGTGAGGCAGGGGGCAGGCGGGCAGACGAGTTGGAGGGAGCAGGTGAGGCAGGGGGCAGACAGACAGGCGAGTTGGAGGGAGCAGGTGAGGATACAGCTGAGGTGGAGGGCTGGGATGCATACAGGCTCTCCAGGGTCCGGGCAGGCGAAGGTGGGCCAGAGCTCATCTCAGAGGTGGTGTCTGAGGTGGTGTCTGAGCTACACGTGTCCTGTGTCTGTAAACAGAAAGCAAAGCAAGAATTGGTCATTTTGCTGATCATGCTCCAGTGTACATGTGTACCAATGCACCAATGAGCACGAATGCACACATACCATTTAGTATAGTGACTTTTAAAATACTGCCCTTGGTAGGCTACCGTCACAATACAAAATCAGTGACCTGCCAGCATTGTATTTGGGGAGTTTTGGCTTTGTTGCTTCCTATAACTTTCATCCAGCTCTAAACAAAGGGCTTTTGGCGCCATGTTCACCAAATCATGAGGTTTTTTGATCGAACAACAACGAGCACAATACAAAAGTAGTGACCTGCCCTTTGTGCCCTTAGCACGTGTACATAGTATTGAATTTGGGGAGTTTTGCCTTTGTTTGGAGTTGGATGAAAGTTATAGGAAGCAACAAAGCCAAAGCTCCCCAAATACAATACTATGTACACGTGCTAGCCAGTGTCTGCCCACAAAGGGCAGGTCACTACTTTTGTATTGGGCTCGTTGTTGTTGTTCGAACAAAAGCTCATGTTTGGTGAACATGGCGCCAAAAGCCCTTTGTTTCGAGCTGGAAGAAAGTTATATGAAGCAAATAAAGGCCTTTTGGTGCCGTATTCACCAATCATGATTTTTTTTTCGAACAACAACGAGCACAACACAAAACTAGTGACCTGCCCTTTGTGAGCAGACACAGACGTGTGCATAGCATTGTATTTGGGCACTGTGGCTTCGAATAAAACTATCATCGAACTCGAAGTGGTTTTGGGCGCCAGGATATACAAACATGAGCCTTTTCTCCAAAGAACAATTTAGCCAGCACGGTATGTGTTGCTGGGGGGAAGGTTGTATGCCCACATTAGCAAGCTATAGCTCATCATACCCGAGTAGGCACATGGGGTTAAGTACAAAACCTCTGACGGGAAATTCGAGGACGTTGCCCGATGTTTTACAAAGGGATCCATCCAGTACAGGTAGACGTAGAAGGCGGGGAGCCTTTTCCCACCGGGATCCCCGCTCTTCTTCGACCTCACCTCCCTCCGTTGTCGGACGAACTTGTCCCTCGCATTCTTCCAAACGCGCACCACATGGGCCGTATCCAGACCCAACGCTGTTCCAATCTCTTTATAGGCGTTGGCGGAGTAGGTACTGTCTTTGTGGTTTGGGTGGCTAGGATCGTACAGATGTCTGTACTGCCGAACTGCCTCGCAAACTTGTTCTTCCATCTTCTTCGTCTTCAAGAATGGCGGTCGCCAAACCAAAACAAGCAGAAAACGGGAAATACGCAGGGTAGACCGGATGTAGAATCGCCCAATCAGAGACCTGTTTTCTCTCTGTCCCGCCGTTGCTGTCTGCATCATACCTGCGTCGAGACACAATTTCGGGGAGGTGCCCCAGAGTGCCTGCGTGATGGGGGGGGCTTCACTCCGTTAACTGCGCGGCTCACTGCATCATGATGATTATGTCAAGGACTAGTTATTAACTACTATTGTGTTTTTTTTTTCTTTCAAACTGCTACTAGTCTTGCTAGCACCAAGTAAATGCAGGGACATTGATGCCAATGTCACAGGAAAGAAATGTACCAATGTCATGGGAGGGAGAAAAGCGGAGGCGAGGCAAAAACACAGTTTACCCAATTAACCTGTTTCCGCCCCTCTTTCCCCATCATGCAACAACAGCACCAACGGCAAAGAAACAATTGGACTCGCTGAAAAGAAAACTAAAAGACATGGAGGAGGAGAAAGAATTGGACTCGTTGAAAAGAAAACTAAAAGACATGGAGGAGGAGAGGGACTCCCTTCTTCAGGAGTTAGAAGATTGTGAGTATTTATCTAATGATATATAAAATACTTGACTGACTGTGGCTCTTTATGTTGTTCTGTTCCTCATGATGATGATGGTAAGTCATTTTTTATGGTGGTTTTACAAACAAGGAGGGTTTGGGGCTTTTGTGGGTGTTAAACCCCAGTGTTTCCCATACATTGAGGAAACTATGGCGCACCGCCATAGTTTACATTTGGGCGCCATAGTTTATTAAAATGTTGTTAAAAAAAATAATCTCTGGGGTTGCAGTCATCCTGGTTTTTATGTCATGTAGGCAAGTGATGAGGAGTGGAGAGGTGAAGCTGGGCAGAGAGCGTAATGCCAATGTGTGACACAGCTCTCAAACCACTCAGCCAGTTGTGTAGTTAAGGACCATAGGCCTCAGTGAATGAATATGATTTCAGGTGCTTTTTGAACGTAGCCAGTGTGGGGCCCTGGAGAATATGGAGAGATAGACTGTTCCAAATGGTGAGGGCTCTGTCACCAAAAGCTCGTAGCCCGGTCCGGGGGATGACAAGTAGGTCCATGTTAGAGGACCTCAGGGAACCTGATTGAGAGGGGTGCTGGATGAGATCGCAGAGGTACTGGGGAGCAAGAGCATGGAGGGATTTGTGAGGAGTAGGGTTTTGTAGGTGATGCTTGACTTCACTGGGAGACAGTGGTTGCGTTCCAATATATGACCTTGCGTCCTCCACTTGTGCTTGTGGCCTTGTACCAGGAAGTCATACACAATCGACGGGATTCCGGTTAACTGGGGATGTGATGCACACATGACAATACATCTGTTACACCAGGTGTGGCTAATCATCTGTGATTAGGACTGCAAATTCAGTTGCTTCGGTGGAGATGTGAACCAACAGTATGACTGGGGAACTATGACTCCTTCGGTCCTTCGGAGGCTGGATAACCTGTCGCGCCACGACATGTCACAAAAGGCTGTGCAGTCCCGTGCACTGCACTGCACTGCACTGCTGTAACCCACCCCTCCCCCACAGACAAACATTCATGTTCTGAAAAGTTCAACACGTTCTGAACATTTTAGCCGCTTTGCATTAAGTTTTCGAGCAGACACTTGTCCACGGTGACGCAACATCGAAAGAGAAACGCTGTTCACAACCTAACTGAATAAAGATTTCATTTAAAAAAAAAACACAGCATTTCTATGAAAATGTGCTGGGTGACCACACTGCCTGCCTATGCCTATCCAGATGCACGTATAGCAACAACGAGAAAGAGAGGGAGAGACGGAGAGAGAGAGCGATTAGCGCGTATCTGTGTGTGTGTGTGTGTGTGTGTGTGTGTGTGTGTGTGTGTGTGTGTGTGTGTGTGTGTGTGTCGGGGAACATTTGAAGTGAAAAAAACACCCTCCCCCACTTCAGCATCAGATGTTGGTGGTCTACAAGTCAATATGCTTACCCGACTATCTTGTAGCCCAGTCATGAAGTTCATAAAGCCATCGGTAGCCTATAGGCCAAGTTATCCAAAATCCCTCCGCAAATTTCTGCATTGCCTGAGTTCATAGGCTAAAACAACTTTATTTAGGCCTGACTTATTTAGCTCACTTTATTAGCCGTATTTAGGCCTATTATCGTATTTAGGCTTTAACGTGGGCCTATTTTACAAAATATCGAAAGAAGGAAAAGACACGACAGACAAGTTGAGGCTTACTGATCGTAGCCTATTACAGCAAATCGAACATGCGCTTTATGAACACACTAGCCTGAGGGCAAACATCTTCTTGGCACTATTGAGATAACCAGGCCATGCAGGAATTCAACTACCTGGGCCCACACTAAAATACTGACAGACTACAATTGCTTGGATCTTCAGTGGGTTTCGTGGGTCCGGGGGGATGGGTGGTGATGGCACGCTTGATGTATTTTTCCCCACCCCATGCATGCACGCGGACACACAGGGTCGGGACATTCACCCAATGAATGACTGAGTGCGGCTAAATATGCCTGTCGTAGCCTAATTATTCACACATCACGTCAAGTCACAAATTAGTCTCTTGCAGTTGACCTATGCCAAATTAACGTCCTCCCTGTAAGGCTGCACTAATTCAAACAGGTAGAGGAGTCGGCTTAGCCTATAGCCAAAGTCTATAAAATGTAGCCTATTTTTTGTAATTTCCAATTATCTAGGCTATGTTTACGATAATGATTTGTTGCGCTACGACGGTGCTCAAGACAAGTTGGAACATAGTCATCTCAAGTGCTCCCATTTTATTTTGATCCTGCTTTAAGTCAATGGGCGAGAGGGACGGATGAAACGGGTGTTTCATTCGTCCCGACAGTGTCTACTGACACTTAAATCCCTTTTGCCTGTAAACCTGACAACTTTGACTTTTCATACTTTCGGATAGGCTATGTTAAAGTTTTCGAGTAAATCGCAGTGTTTCATTCGTCCCGAGTTTCATGAGTCCCTGCTCTCCCCTACTGCCTAAACTGTTACAGTTTAAATGCGTCCTCTCCAAACAGTGTGTGTGTGTGTGTGTGTGTGTGTGTGTGTGTGTGTGTGTGTGTGTGTGTGTGTGTGTGTGTGTGTGTGTGTGGGCGAGAGAGGGAGAGAGAGAGAGAGCGAGGGAGAGAGGCGCTTAATTCCCCGCAGAAAGAGCAAGGCGATGTCTCCAAATATTAGACAAATGCATCTTATTTTAGTTAAGTAGACATCAGGGATGTATTTTGCTTAATAGCAACGCCGACCTGATTGGTTCATATTGCTCTGAATAGCCACAGAAGGCTAGGCTATATTTTAATGGGTTTACGCGCGCGAGGTCATCTAACTGTGGTCACAGTCGCCAGGTGCTATTATGAGAGGAAAACTATAGCACGTTGGCAAACATTAAAGTCAGTTTAAGCCATGCATATGATGAACCAGTTTTCTTGTTTGAAAAAACACACTTCCCGGTGCGCAAGGTGCATGCATTTCTGACTGACCCAGATGAAATCGCATGAGGAACTCCATGATTATGAGATGACATTGCATATATTTCCCAGCATATATTTCCCCTCTCTCTCTCTCTCCAAACCCAGTTGTACTTGGACTCACTTTTAACACCGCTGGCCTACCCAGGTGAATCGCAGCACACATTGTTTGCAGTGAGCCGTGCCGTGTGCGAGTGCTGTGCAACTTCACCCCTAACGTTTAACCTAGACTAGCGAGTGCAGTGTTGTAAATCACGTGGAATAAGTGCAGCGATTACCTGCGTAGCCTACTTAATTATGGAAGTGAGTGTCATTTGGACTGCCTATGGAATCAAGCCTACTGTCACCAAACTCTTCCTGTCTCCCCAGCCTCGCAATGGATGGACACCTGGCCACCGCTCCTCCGCCTCCTTCGGAACGGATGACTGTGGGGGGGATCTCCAAGGAAATTTGGAATTTCGGACTTGTATAGATTTGGGGTGCCCCGGGACTCTTTTAGATTTCTGTTAGTTAATAAATATTATTTTAAAACTCAATATTTGTGTCTTGGCGTAGGCCTATTTGTGGTGTACAGTACTCTCCAGGGTATTTGGTAACAAGGTGTCGCTGGAAAAATGCGCACTTTCTCATCTGCGACACATAACCCGACAGTTGGTTACACTTAATTTGAGCACGAAAACAGCAATATCAGTCGCTTGCTAATTTTTGCCAATGTGACAACATTAAATTCATTAGGGAAGTGTAGGTTAGGTTATCGCCCCAGCTGTTGGCGATGTGAGATAAATAGCCAACGCTTACACGCTCAAACGAAGCGCTGTTAGGTTACTGCGGTGAGGTGTATTGCACTCTCAGTAATTTTTACCAAACGAAAAAAGTATCCACAGCCAGACAACAAGTCTGAAGTTGCAATATTAGACGTTTCAAATCTTGCGATGCGATAATCGGTATGGCTTCTGGCTACACTCAATTTGCATTTTGTCAGAGCTTGCACATTAATGCAATTCATCCGATCATCATTTAAAAAAAAAAAAGAAAATTCATTACATTATTTAGGCTATTCTTTTTATGACTCTTCCTACTTCCTGGAGGTGTTCTCACACAATTTATAGGCATGTTGTTATCGCTGAATCGGTGCGTGCTGGTGAATATGAGCATATATTAATATGCCGTCAGCATCGTAAAATATTCCATATGGTAATAAACATTTTGGACGTCCAAGCTCACACGGGAGCGCTGCAATAGGTAAGCTGTAGGCCAGAGAGAGAGAGAGAGAGAGAGAGAGAGAGAGAGCGAGAGAGAGAGAGACTACCACGTGGTAAAGCGTATAGCGAGCGCTCCCAAGTGCCACCCGGCGGTTGTTTGGGTACACTGCAGCTAGGCCCGGTACGTACTGAGGTGGATGACGTGGCATTACCTCGGTAAAGGGTGTGCATTGTAGGGGGACCGACTGTAGGTTGTGATGACATCACTGTCAACAGCATTATATTTCAATATCTCGCAAAAGCTCAATTGTAAAGTCATTTTCTCATTTGCAAACTGGATGTTGAATGAAGAATAGTCCCCCAAAAATTGTTTTGGCTTGGCTGACAGCGGGGAAACGTAATTGTTTTCTTCACGGAGGCGGGGCGTCAGCAAAACGTGAGGCCACAAGCACAAGTGGAGGATGCAAGGTTGCATATTGGAATGCACAGGTGAATCTGTTTGAGTGAGGGGTAATGTGTTACCACTGCTTTGTGTGTGTGAGGATCCTGGCAGCCGAATAACGTTAAGGTGAGGGCAGTGCCAAGTTTCACGATGCTGCAAAAAAGTCATATCGGTCAAAAAACATTTAGACAGCTCTTCTTTTGTTGTTGGTCTCGGCGTTGTTGCCATTTCACTTCACACAACAGCGCATCATAGCAAGTCACTAAACATGGTGCTCTCACATTGTCGGATGAGTACACAGCCAGACCCATACTCCAATGACATAGATCATAGAAATGACACTTAAACTTGGGTTACAAAAACTGTGTAGCCTACCTGTTAACATATTCACCTTTCAACTGGAAATAGGAGAAGCCTGTATCTGTGGTGTGACGCATGCATAACTATGAAATCATGAAACCAATAATCATGACCCTAATCCATGTTCTTTAATGTGCTGGCCAATTAAGAAAGGTGATGCCTCAACTGTGTTTTTCATGTCATGCCTTTTCCTCTACAACAGACAGGAAGAAAAGTAGAGAGCAACCTCCAGACGAAACGGCACAACCTTATTCAGATTCGGGCTCAGACACGTCCTCCTCCTCCTCCTCCTCCTCCTCCTCCTCCTCCACCTCCTCCTCTTCCTCCTCAACCGATGGGGAGAAGAAGAAGAAAAAGAAGAAGAAGAAGACGAAGAAGAGCAGCAGGCACCAGAGAAAAACAAAGAAGAGCAAGGGGAAGGGGAAGAAAAAAGAAAAAAAGGGCAAGCATACCCTAAAGAGAGGTATTTCCCTCTGTCTGTACATCTTTTGTTTGGTTGGTTTAATTGTGAATTTGAATAACCCTGTTAAATTGAATACATATATAAAAGGGAACACCAAAACAGGGCAATGCAACTTAATGTTTATACTTCTGCTTATCTGCCGACTATTACGCATTTTGCGTATCGGATACAGATTTTGACATCAAACTATGGCCCTGTCACTTGAAAATACGGGAAAAGCCAATAGCAAAGTGTGTTCATGGGCCCTTATATATTTCTCTGTAGACTTGCAACCAGACAGAGCGGTAGATATGGCTCTGTTTGCAACTGTTCTGCGCTGCCCTTTCCATTGGCCAGTAATGTGTGTGTGGGGGGGGAAATATTGACCAATCAGAGGGCTAGCTTAGAGGTCTTCATGTGTTGTGCTGTGCTCGAGTTGAAGTGGCAGCTGCCGATAGAAAGTTTGCTGCGAAAACACACAAGCCAAGAGACTGGATAATACTCCTATAATCTCTGACACAAGTGTCCTCCTCCTGTCCTCATATATTCTTCTTCTTGGTAGTACGGTCGCTGTAGTATTACTAGTGAGCAAAATCACTGTTTCAAAGGTAAATGGGCTTTCAGCAGGGTAGCCTCTGGGAATTGTGAATTGCGTTCAGTTGCTAAATCCATGAAAAGAGCAAAAAGAAAAAGAACCTGTTGTTCTCTGGTGTACACCAACCAATCACCCTCTTCAGTGTCATACTGTAAGCATAGGCCCCACGTGAGGGCCCTATTCGGCCCTAGGGCAGTCATGGATGAGCAGTTAGGGCGTCGGACTAGCCCAAAAGGTTGCCGGTTCGACACCCGACCCGCCAGGTTGGTGGGGGGAGTAATCAACCAGTGCTCTCACCCATCCTCCTCCATGACTGACGTACCCTGAGCATGGTACCGTCCCGCCGCACTGCTCTCTAGGGGGTGCCATTGAGGGCTGCCCCCTTGCACGGGTGAGGCATCAATGCAGTTTCGTTGTGTGCTCTGTGCAGTGTTCATTTGTGTGCTGTGGAGTGCTGTGTCACAATGACACTGGGAGTTGGAGTTTCCCAATGGGCTTCCACTTCACTATTTGGAGGGAAGCGGGATATGACTTTTGGTGGCCTGGAGGGGTCATCGTATTACAGCACAGACAGGGAGACCCTGTGACCCAGGGAGACCATTTCCTTTTGAGATTTTATCTTTCACTTAGGGAATCCAAAGTTGCAGTCCAAAGAGCTCTACAAATCTAAAAACAATCCCTCAGACGTTAAAATTTGCTGTTCAAAAGGCAAAAAGGAAAGTTTCGTGATTTTTTTTTTTTTTTAAATACATTTTTTGCATACTAACTTAAAGGAGCACTCCTGCCAATTTTACTGTTGTTGTATTGGTCACGCTACCCTTGACTTTTCAGTACCCGGTGATGCTGCATTTTTTTGGGTCAGCTTTCTGATGTATGAACTATTCTAAATGGGGGCAGCTTTTGTTTACATTTTTAAAAAATCTTAACATAGGCCTACTCCATATAGTTTCCCAAAAGGTATTGCTGTTTGCTAGTTGTCTGCTGATGTTGCATAACCTTTTGGATGTTTTAGGGAATAAATCAATATTTTTTTTTTGAAATGTAAACAATGTAAACCTGCCCCCATTACAATGACCAGGATCTCGGAAAAGGCTGAAGAAAAAGAAAGAAAAAAAATCTGACACGTCCATGGTAGTGAGAGCATTACAAGTGCGTGTGGAAATTGGCTGAAGTTACCCTTTAAAAATCATCTTCCATGAAAAAAGCTACACCTTCATGAACAGATTTAATTAATTTAATTACAATTTTGCGTGTGTAAACACACAAACACTGTACTATTGTAATGTGAAAAATGTCATGGCTCTCCATGCGGCTTTTTCCACACATATAACATGGAGGTTGGTAAGAAACTATGCCAGAAAGTGTAATGCTGCGTCCAGACCAAGGGCGACCTCCGCTGCTTGGTTGCAGAGTTAGTGGGAGAAGTTTTGCCTTTGCGATGAATTCGCTTTATTCATATTGACATATTTGATGTAGCTAATCACATAACGGCTCTCGCTTGTCAGCTTGGGGCATTAGCAGATATGAACATTCCAATTGGTTTTCGCCATAAGATTTGCTCGACTTTAATCATTAAAATTTGCTGTGGTCGCCCAGTTTGTTTTCCCTCCATAGAGAAATGATGATTTCCGTCACTTTGTTTGCATAGGTCGCTCTTGGTGTGAACAAAGCGTCAGATTGCACTCTCCATTCTCTCTATTTCTCTATTGATTCCTCAAACAAATACGCAAAACTGAATGATGTACATTCTGAAGATGATCTTTGAAATGCTACACATATAATTTGGTAGTGTCTCAAGGACTGTTTCTTCTTACCTACTGTTCATTTTGCATTCATTTCACCTCATAAAGCCACGGTGGTACTATGGTAGATGAAAGATGTTAGAGGTGCACTGTGTACGATTGTGGCCAGAGTAGATATTGCAATTATGCTACTCATTGAACCTATGCTGCCTATTGCCAAATTTGATGATTTTTTTTTTTAATGAATATTTACTAAGTATACTTTCGTCATACTAGTAAATATTAATTTATTGCTAAGTTTTGCGTGCAGTGTTTATTGTCTTAGTCTTGTTGAATTCTTAGAAATTGATGGTGGTGGTAAATATTTGTTGACTAGGTAACATTTATGAATGGGCAGCATGAATTCTGGAAATGAACAAGTAAAAATATTACACGGTGCACCTTTTAATTAAGAACCGAGAGAAATGGCATAGGTGCCTTCTAGCTTTGTAAGGCCACCTTCTTGTGAAATAACCGTGTGTGTTTGTATGTGTGTTCATTTGTTTTGTAGCAACAACACCAGAGGACATCCTCAGGCGATATGAGCGGGTCCTGCACGCCTTCCGGCAGGGCCGCAACCTGCAGGAATCCTTCAAGACCGTCAAGGTGGATGGCAACACCATTCGGTCTGGGGCAGCCATTGCCGAACTCAAGAAGGTTGCCCCCGACAAATATAAAGAATGTCGGGACAACTTCCCTCTCTCTGGGAAGCTGTCTTCATTTGCATCAATCTGCCAGAATGCCCTTGAGGCATCGCGAGAGCTCTCTGAAGCTGTCGCCGAAGGGAAAAAAAATGGGACTCTGCTTCCGTTGCTAAAACGGAAGTGAGGGGGGGGGGTGCCCTTGTAGTGTGGTTGGGGGGGGTGGGGGGGGGGGGGGGGGGGGGGGGGGGGGGGGGGGGGGGTTGTGTAACAGGGTTGTTCCAGTTCTTATAGTGCGGGTGGATGGGATTCCAGTTATCCAGTTGGAGTGTGTGTGTGTTTGGGGGGTCCAGTAATGTGTGTGTGTGTGTATGTGTGTGTGTTGGGGGTGCGGGTTGTCCTGTTTTTGATGTGTGTGGGTGTGGGTGGGTGGGTATGATGTTCCATGTCTTGTAGGGGGGGTGGGGGGCTCATTTCTTTTTATGCATTTTTTTTTTCTTCCTATGGCCATTTAAAAATATTTTTAATTTTTAATTGTTATATGAGCCCTCATGTCTTTTTAGGTGCATGTGAAAATAATTCCCTATGGCCATTTAAAAATATATATATTGACAGGGTTTGTTGTTGTATGTTTTTTATTGGTGTGGATAAATAAAGTTCTTATTGCTTTGAAGTTTTATTTGTATGTGATTGACTGCACACTTTGACAATTTATTCCATCTGTTAACCTCAACAGATTTTATTTAAAAGATAATGGTGAGTTATACATAATTATGTAGTTCTGTATTTAAACACACGTTTTCACTACAGATTAGTGGATACAGAATAGATAGCTGAATAAAGAATTTGCTAACATTAACAGATACATTGTAAAAGGTAAGCATGAGTTACATATTTTTAAGTAAGGTTATGTAAATGAGAACAAGTTCTGACTTTAGATCAATGGATGCAAGAAGCTTAATAAGTAATTTGCAAACATTCAATGATCATTTGTAAATGGTGAGGGTGAGTTACACATTTTTAACTGAGCTGTTGTGTATGAGAAAGTGTTCTCACTTTAGAATAATGGATGCAAGAAGCTTTGTAAATGCTTTCTGAATATTAGTAGATAATTTGTTAAATTTGAAAACATTAACAGATCATTTGTAAATGTTGAAGTAAGCTGTTGTATATGAGAAAGTGTTGTCACTTTAGTTGAATGGATGCAAAAAGCTTTGCAAATACTTAATAAACATCAACACCATTTACTTAAATAGTGTACAAAATATTTACAAATAATATTCTGAATGTTTTACAAACATTGACAGAGTATGTCTTACTCATTTATAAATGTGTTGTTCAGAATTTAATCATTATTTCATAAATCTTTTAAACTCTCCCTTATTAATAATTTACATATGTTTCACTAATGATCAACAACTTACATAATATAATATTAACATACTATATATTACTCATTTATAAAACCTTTGTAAATGTTATGTTCATCATTAGTTCATTGTTTACGGAGTGTTGTTAATGCTCTATAAGTATCGTAAACGAATGTTTTGTTGGTGATTAACAACTTACCAAATTTAACGCTAACATACCATATCTTAATCATTTTAAAGCCTTTGTAAATGTTATGTTCATCATTAGTTCATTGTTTACGAAGTGTTGTTAATGCTCTATAAGTATCATTAACAAATGTTTTGTTGATGATTAACAACTTACCAAATTTAACATTAACATACAATATATTAATCATTTACAAACACCTGTAAATGTTATGTTCATCATTAGTTCATTATTTATGAAGTGTTGTTAATGTTTTATAAATGCTTTATAAGGGAACATTATTATAAAGTGTTACCCGCAATGTTAATGTTGCAGCAAAATTTGAGTTCTTTCCATCAGATTAGAATGATCTCTGATGTCCTCGACTTTCTCACCAACAACACCACTTTGAAGCGGACAGAATACCACCTCCAACATGCACTGAGCACCGCTCCGTGCCTTACATTCAACCGAAATGTGTAATTGCTGCTAGACTTTGTGGTGGATCCGCAGAATCCATACTCATTGACCCTTAATGCGCCCGTTCCATTGCACAATCTGCTCAGCAACCAGGTTGTTAACAGGAGTGTTGCACCTCGCCTGTGCAACCGTCTCCAAAGCTTGTTTTCAGCTTATACTGGCAGGATAGGTTAGTTCTCAAGAACATAAGATAAGTGGAACTGTTTCAAAAAGGAATCTTCTGCAGTACAAAGATCAGCCATAGAAGACACTAGCAATCTAAAGGAGCAGAAGTTGGTCTCATCTAAAGACATAGCTGAGGCACATAGGAGGATGGACATTGCTGAGGGACGGGGCATGAGTATTCAGCAGATCTCATGATGTCTTTTCAGCATCACCCCTGTTAGATGGTGACCTTCTGTTGGTTGTTAACAAGTCAAAGCTTGTCAGTGAAATTGAGCCTCACCTTAATCTCACCCAATGAAGCTCTGAGTCTACTTACAGTATATCACGAAAGTGAATACACCCCTCACAGTTTTGCAGATTTTTGAGTATATCTGTTCATAGGAAAGCATTACAGAAATTTAACTTTGACACAATGATTAGTGACCTTTTAACAACATATTTAACCGCTTAAATTTCTTGTTCACTCAGAAAAAAACAAAATACAGCCATTAATGTTTGAACATGTACTCACAAAAGTGAGTACACCCCAGATTAAAATCCAGTAGAGAAGGGGCTATGTTGGCTCGAATCGTCTCGAAATGAAACGGGATGACAAGGGAGGTCATCAGTGTGCGTTTCAACCAGTCTTTGCATTGAACTTTTACATTTTGAGTCTGCATCTGGCTTAAATAGATTGGTGTGAGATTTGAATGCAATCCTATGGAGAATATCATGATCTGCTTCAGTAGTCACAGTGCATGTTGACATGTGTGTTTCTTTTAGGTGTATTTCAGATTGCCAATGTTGACAGCATTCATGCATCCCCAAACCATGTCAGTCCCACTACCATGCTTGGCTTATGAGAGGATACACCTTTTTTGTAAAACTCACTTGTTTACCACCACACATGCTTGACACCATCTAAAGCAAATTTGTTTATCTTGGTCTCAAGAGAGATGAACAGACCAAGGATATGGATCACTGGAACCATGTCGTGTGATCTGAAGAGACCAAGATAAACAAATTTGCTTTAGATGGTGTCAAGCATGTGTGGTGGTAAACAAGTTTTACAGAAAAGCTGTATCCTCTCATAAGCCAAGCATGGTAGTGGGACCGACATGGTTTGGGGATGCATGAATGCTGTCAACATTGGCAATCTGAAATACACCTAAAAGAAACATGCATGTCAACATGCACTGTGACTACTGAAGCAGATCATGATATTCTCCATAGGATTGCATTCAAATCTCACACCAATCTATTTAAGCCAGATGCAGACTCAAAATGTAAAAGTTCAATGCAAAGAAAGGTTGAAACGCACACTGATGACCTCCCTTGTCATCCCTTTTCATTTCGTTTCATTTCGAGACGATTCGAGCCAACATAGCCCCTTCTCTACTGGATTTTAATCTGGGGTGTACTCACTTTTGTGAGTACATGTTCAAACATTAATGGCTGTATTTTGTTTTTTTCTGAGTGAACAAGAAATTTAAGCGGTTAAATATGTTGTTAAAAGGCCACTAATCATTGTGTCAAAGCGAAATTTCTGTAATGTTTTCCTATGAAAAGATATACTCAAAAATCTGCAAAACTGTGATGGGTGTATTCACTTTCGTGATATACTGTATTGCCCTCATGTTCGGGTAGACTTCATGTCAAAGATCCGTCATATTCCTCTGGCAGAATTTAGGTGCTGTCATCATTGCCTTCATCAACTCAGCAGTATCCCTCTGCTGACATCCAGAGCTCATCCATCTTGTGACTCCTACATTGAGATGTCATTGAAGGAAGGTGAACGCATGCTGTGTACCAACTCAACAACAGCCGTTGACATCATTGGCGTGAACGGACTAACACCCATTCCTCACCAACTTGATAAGTTCTGGGCCTCTGTGGAGAACAAGTGAAATCTCCAATTGTTAGTTCCAGACATGATTTATTATCAAACGAGAGGCAATACTACAGCCCTGTTGTTCTTGATGATGAGGTGCTACCAGCAAAGTCAGCTGATGGTGAAGAGATTCCTGAACTCTTGAACTGTGTTGATGAGGCTTAAGCCAGGTTGCTGGTGCATGTTGAGTGGGCTGTTCGTGTGAAGCAGTGCAGAAAAGTTGTTATAGACTCAAATGATACAGACACATTTGCATTGCTTCTCCACTACAGCCCATATTTCCAGGAACTTGGTATGCAGGAGATTTGCCAGCAGTATGGCACTGGCTAGATGCGGAGAATGCTTCCCCTCCATCAATTAGTCTCTCATCTTGGACCATCACTGACAAAAACTGTGATCAAAGAACATATCCTGTAAGGAGATGATTGCATGAGTAGGGGGGTTGCATGAGGTTGGGACTAAACATGCAGCCATGGTTTCTGATCCAGTCCAGTACTTGCTATCTTTGGAGAGGCCAAAATATTGACCGAGCAAGATGCAACATTGGCTGGGAAGTACTTGGTGTGTGTCTGGGCTGGGGCCAGATCAACCACAACAGCTGTAATATTTGATGATCACAGAGTATAAATGTACAGCATTGGTGATGGAATCAATGCACTTCCTCCCATCAATAGTGCTATAAGAGGGCACATTCACAGAGGGGCATTTCTAGTTCATAGAGTCTGCAACATACTTACTTCTCCTCTAGTGGGGGCTCCTCTCTGTGTTGACTGTTGCAGTGCATGTGCTGTCCTGTCCTCTGACTGTGTGGAAATGTTAGGTTTACATTTATAGTGGCTGTTCCTTATTCTTAATAATGACCTAATAGGCAAGCACATGGCCGAGTTCTTCAGAATAGGGAAAAGACCTGGAACATGACCTTGACCTTGACCTTGACCTTTTAAGGACTATACTGACACTATACTGACACAAAATAATCATGGCAATATCAGCAAATAACTCCTCATACCATAATTGAGAATTTGTTTCTCATTTTTACAATGAAAGTCTATTGACATTCTTCAGAATAGCAAATTTGACCTTGACAATGACCTTTTAAGGTCACAATCACACATTCTCCTCATGAAATTGTCAGAAATTATTTCCTCTCCAAAAATTGGTCAGAATTGATGTATGGCATGTGTATAAACAGTTTAAAAGTAAAAAAACACAGGTTTTTGTCATAGGCGATGGCGGCCATATTTGGCGGCCATATTGTGAAAAATCTGGCACTATCGTGGACAAGCACCTCTGTGATTTTTAATGTCTAGGGACCCAGTAACTCAATTCCAGTGAGAAACGCCCCCAACTCAAAATTGCGAACGGGTCTACATGGATGGTGCTGGGCCCGGTTGCACGAAACACCTTAAGTTAAGTATTTCCCTTAAAGTCTGAGTTAAGGGTCCCCTAAGTGAAAGTCAGTTGCACAAACACCCTTAAAATTTCCCCTTAAGTTTTCCTTAAGGGTTTCCCCTTAAATATTTAAGAGTTTCCCTTAAAGTTAAGAAATCCCTTAAAGTTCTTTAAAATCGTTGCACAAAAGACCTTAACAACCAAGTTAAGGGAAAATATCTGAGGGACCGATATCGTCGCCTTAAGTCAGACATGGCCGAGTTTATGCACATTCAGCAACGTGATCAACGGATTCAAATAAGAGTTTTCCGCGACCGGGAGAACCCAATGGATAGGCACGCTTACCGACGAACCGTTAATTATTAATTAGGCTATAGATTTGATAGACAATCCATATATGAATTATCCGACCGTCTCGAATTGGACCATGCTAGGAGTTGTGCTCTCCCTGCCGTCTTGCAGCTGATGATTGCGCCATGCACGGCAGAAAATCAGCTTTGGATGGGCCAGAACATTTTTGGGTGGCACTTCATTAGACCTATAACATCAAGTCCTCATAACAAAACGTCTAATTTTTACTCGAATATGTGCGTATATTCAGTGTTTCCTCATTGTGAAGATTCTCGGATGAAGTTAGGCCTATGGCCGCGGGGTTAGGGTAGCCCATTCATTAATTTCCTCCCTCACAGTCTCGTCCATTGTCCCACCATCACCAAATGTTTTTATTGCCCTCAAACCCCACATTTATTTTGCTAACATGCATGAAGATGACAATGATCAATGATCCTCGCTGTGTTAATTATGACACTGGAGTTGTTTGGGAGTTGTTTTAGGAGCTCGAAAATGCAGGTGAGACACACGGCACTTCTCCAGTGCTTGCGCCATAGCCTATTATTATAATTCTTAAAATTCGCATTAGACACTTCCAAAACAACGCGGAAATAACTAAAGATAAATGGAATGATATCACAAATACAAAATAATGCATGGGGAGTAGAGCCCACGTCTGCTAAGAGAAGAGAGGAGAACGTTTGGAGCGGTGCTTAATTTGTAAAGAGGGAGGTCGCGGAGCGCGGAGTGGCTCCGGTGAAGAGAGGCGGGCGGGGCACATGTTGCGAACAACGCTATGCTGCTGCCTGCGATATCCCAAGCACCCGGCTCATGTAGGCTATGCATGCAAGAAGATGTCATTTCAACCGCAACAATGCGACGATCAGAGCACACAATCACACTTTGAACCACTCAAACACATAGCCTATGCACGCACACAACTGTTGGAGCACAGTAGGCCTATTCCATAACCAGACATCTGGTTCGACAATTAAGCCATGGACATCTGGCGTTGTTCCTTCCTCGCTTGGACCGCAAGGTTAAAAAAAAAATTAACCTCCCCCACTGTCCTCTTCACCATATTTCTCGAGTTTAGGTCGCGGTGATCTCTTCCCATTGTTGCTGCTTCTTCGCGGCCGTTATTTGAGGGTTGAATTTGCTTTTTATTATGTTTTTTCTTTTGTTAAATTCCTCTAATAATACCACTTTCCCTTCCTCTGACCAATTTGGCTTTCTAATACCATTGTCCATGTTTAGGCCTATAGCTAAATAGCTACAGAATGGTTAACGATGTTTTGAGAAGAATATTCAAGAATGACTTAAAACGTTTCCTTGGAAACAATAGAATTCTACCGTTGTAAACTCCTCTTTACTGTAGTAAATCCCTTAGGGCTTTCCCTTACCTAAGGGAAGGACTTAAGGCATTCTGTGCAACCCCCTTAAGTAGATCCCTTAGCTAAGGGAAAATGAGCCCTTAAGGGTCACACTTAAGGGAGAAAACTTAAGGTGTTTTGTGCAACCGGGCCCAGGACTACTATGTAGAACCTTAGAATCCTGGGGGAGTTCCCCCAACGTTATGTCATACCTGCAACCCCACCTTTAAAATGTTTTCTAGAGAAAAAGGACGTTTTCGGAGTTTTGCCCACCGGATACGGTAAAAGTTTGATATACCAGCTTGCTCCGCTGGTCGGGCGACGCATGGGCCTCTACAACAACCCGCTGGTGGTTGTCGTGTCACCGCTGTTGGCACTTATGGATGACCAGGTACAAGAGGCCGAAAAACTCGGTCTGAAAGCAGTACAACTTGGCAAAGGCGACCCGGAGGAGAATGGCGAGGCTTGCTACCAAGACAACATGTTGGGGCTTGTGGTGGATGAAGTCCACCTCACATATAAATGGTAAATATGCTTTAGGGTTCGAGTAATATGAATAATGTAAGGGGCAGCCTTCAAACACAACTAGCTACTCTGATGTTACATGTAACTGTGATGTTTTCACGATAGTCTAGCCCACTAACTTATATACTGCAGCCCTCTAAGTTATGGTAGCAGGAAACCATTCGGAATCAAAGCTAACGTCCTCGTCCACACGAACAGCTGATTGTTTCGGAATCATGCATAATGTAATGTGTGAGCTTTTGCGATCGATTTTTTGTTCCAAAAATCGATCCCAAAAGCTCACACATTACATTATGCATGCAGTGTGCACATCATAGAAGTAGGTGTCACAGGTGGCATCTCCACTTACTATTGAATACCCCAGTCTACAACCAAACACACCAAGACACTGGTGTCTTGGTGTGTTTGGTTGTAGACTGGGGTATTCATGTCCCCTTTAACCACTCGCCAGCATTCAGAACCGTACATAAGGACAGATTTCACGCAGCTGTTGTAGAGCTGAATCTTGGTCCTGAGATGGTACTGTCGGGACTTCCAGATTGGCTGTAGTCTTGCGAATGCCCCACGAGCTTTTGAGAGCCTTGCTTGAATGTCTTTTTTCGCTCCATTGTCCTTGCTGATGAGGCTCCCCAGGTATGTGAAGTCCTCTGCAAACTCGAGTGGCACGCCATTGATGGTGATAGGTGTAGGGTTGGTGGTGTTTATGCACATGACTTGTGTCTTTGTGGTGTTAATGTTCAGACCTGTCTGTTTCGCATATTTACTCAGCCTGGTGATCTCTCTTTGAGGACACGACTGCTAGGTCGTCCGCAAAGTAAAGATCCTCTAAGTGGGAGAAAGGCGTCCACTGAATTCCTCTGCGCATGTCCGATGTAGTGTTACGCATGATCCAGTCGAGGGAAACTAGGAACAGAAAGGGGGAGAGGATGCAGCCCTGCCGTACACCTGATTCTACTGGGAACCATTCAGAGAGTGTCTTGTTGTTAATGATCACACTACATTCAAAGTGGTTGTAGAACAGGCTAATCAGGGTGATAATTTTGTCCGGGATTCCATATGACCTCAGGATGTTCCAAAGGGTCTCTCTGTGCACACTGTCAAAGGCCTTTCTGAAGTCTAGGGGGACATTCCACTCAATGCACTGTTCAATGATGTTTCTTAGTGCAAAGATCTGATCAATCTGTAGCCTCCCCACACCAAATGAACCAATCTGGGCCGTCACACGCATGCAGGCACGCACGCACGCACGCACACTAACACACACACACAACCAGGGCCGTCAGGTTCATTAACCATTTCAGCAGCTATGGCTATATCATGGCCAATACATATACAGTTAGGGCCAGAAATTTTTGGACAGCAACACAATTCTCATCCTTTTCCACCCTATACCCCAGATCTGATCAATGCATCCTCTGCCTCTTCTGAAGCCGGCTTGTTCTTCCCTCAGCTTGTTGTCAATTACTGGTTCAATCCGTTTGAGGAGCACTCTGCAGAAGATCTTGCTGGGGATGGAAAGTAGTGTAATGCCACGCCAGTTGTCACAGACAGAGATGTGGACTTGTGACTTGTGACTCGGACTGACTTGTGACTTGAGTCACAAATGACTCGACTTGAGACTTGACTTGCCAATATTAGGAGTGACTTGTGACTTGACTCGACTTGTACGCTATTGACTTGAGACTTGACTCGACTTGACAGTTTTAGCTTGCAATGACTTGCAATTGTGCTCCAAGTCAATGAATATATATATATTTTTGCATTTTGTGTGTGAAAAAAATGCATGAAAGAAAGAAAAATAAATGATTTACCTTCAACCATAGTCAAAAACCATGCTAAAAAATATATATGATCAATTGTGGGTTGCATGGTCACCCAAACAAACATGAAAGCTTGTCTGCAGCCGTGCTGTAATGGTTAGGGAGTTGGGCTGGAGATCACAGAGTTGCAGGTTTGAATCCCACCCTTAAACCCACCTCTTCCTACATCTCCATCCATGACTGAAGTGCCATTGAGCAAGGCACCTAACCCAATATTGCTCAAAGGACTGTCACCAATATATGCGTTGGATAAAAGATAAGAGTAATTTAATGAATAATTATAAACCGTGGTAAAACCATGGTTAGTTTTCAGAGTAAAACCATGGTTCAATTTATAGTTAAACCTAGTAAAACCAAAAACCAATGTCGAACCATGCTCAAAAAACTGAAATCATAGTATACCATGGTCGATTTTTGGGACATGACTGGCGAAGGGGGACATGCAAAGCAGTGTGGAGAGGTAATGAATTTATGACCAAAGGTAATTGTCAATATTGCACATATAATACAAGGTGACTTGTTAATGACTTGGAAAAAATAAGACTTGGACTTGGACTTGACTTGGCTTTGGCACGACTTGGACTTGGACTTGGACTTGACTTGGCTTTGGCATGACTTGGACTTGGACTTGACTTGGTCAAATGTGTCGTAACTTGTGACTTGACTCGGACTTGATTGGAAGGACTTGAGACTTACTTGCGACTTGCAAATTAGTGACTTGGTCCCATCTCTGGTNACAGATCTGTAGGTTGCCTTTCTTGGGAAGTTTGACTATCCCTAATGAAAGCCCTCAGGAGGAAGTTAGTGATACGATGGCAAGTCTGCTCAGGCCCAAAGCCAAGCTTCGGATAGGAGCGTGGAATGTATGTACCATGTATGAGACAAAATCAGCTCAAGTGGTAAATGAAATGAGGAGGTACCACCTGGACATTCTTGGAGTTAGTGAGTGCCGCTGGACCGGATCCGGACGCCAAATTATAAGCGATGGCCCGACCATCCTGTACTCTGGACATGAGAAGATTCACACCAATGGTGTAGCCCTGATTATTGCCAAGGAGAAAGTAAACACCTTGATGGATTGGGAGCCAATCAGTGACCGAAACTACATACAGAGACAAATTAACACTTTCGTCCATACAATAGTGACCCAGTGAATACAATTGAGTGGTTGGTTTGCTTTTGGTTAAAAAACCCCTGCAAAAATGGCTTTAAAAGTGTAGAAATTCAGTCATATTTTTAAGGTTTATTGCGTCCGTTTTCACCTCTTGCTCTTTATTTCTCATTTACAGTATGACAATATACAGTATAAGGTATGGATTTCATTATTTAATTGGTATTAAGCTGAAATAATACCCTAAAGTTTACATTTTTAACCCTTTGATGCCCTTGACTGGAACCTGGAAAATGATAAAACTGTCAGAATGAGGAATAACTTTGGAGGTAAAAGGCATGCAGACACAAATAAGTACATTTTATATTTATTTTAGAGTGGTTGGTTTTGACATTTGACCACATATAAACTGAATTCCAGGACTAAACAGCCTAAAATGTGTTGAAAATCAACCGTCTTTTCATTTGTTCAAATTAAGAATTTCATCAGTGTAAGTCCACTTTATAGGAAGCTGTTATATCTTTGAGTAGCAGCTACTAAAACATTCATAATTACATTTTTCTCATAACATTTGTTTTCACATAACATGTCTGATTTTCTGTAAGACTTACTTAAACATTTTAGTTTTCAACACAAATCTTTTGTGTTAACCATTGTTTCTCTGCATTTTAGAGTTTGGAGTACATACTTGACTTGGGCTGCTAAAAACTAAAAATCTAATTATGGAATTAATGTTTTCACTCTTTTCAGTCATTTAAAAGTTTTTGATCATCTTCTTTAAAAAAAAATTGTGTCCTTCATATGCATGAATGTATGTAGTATTTACGTAAAACATTTGGACACAAAACTAAAACTTAAACGGGAATACGTTTCCACAAAAGTTTTGAGCTCGTGGAACATGTTGGGGTTTACAGTGTGTGTGACATATTTGGTGTGTTCCATTATGCAGTCCCACCAGGAAATTGGGGGCATTTTCTCAAAAAATCGCGATCTGAATTGCCAGATGGTGCACAAGGATTTCCAGAAAATCGTGATAAAAGTTGCGGAGCTTCTTACTGTGTTGTTGCGATTTTGTTGCGGCATGAAGTGAAAGGTGCGATTTTTAATGTGTTTCCCCACGCTTGAAAGTAAAGGACACTGCCACATTCCAGTCCTCTGGTGTTTTTATATTATTTCCATTTTTATATGATAATTTTGGAAATTAAGCAAAGCAGGGAAGCGGCCAGGGCGAGTTTTTAGCCAGAATGTCGTCGTGAAAAGTTCCATCCCTTTCATGCTGCCATTACGACACCCTTAATTAGCCTACAATGCTGTTTATGGCCGTTTGACTCTGTTTTAAATGTCATCACCGTTTCAAATTGTAAGCATACAAACTTCGTATCATGTCGATATCCATTCCTGACTTAAACAGTGGATACATAATTAACTATTATCACTAATAAGTAGGCGGGCGGATAGGCATGTCCACCCAGTTGAAGAGAGGAACTCTTGTGACTGAAATCCTGGTTAATGTGAGTCGTCTGCTACACATAGCCAGCCTGTGTCGGCGTTTAATTTTCAAGCTTGTCAAAAGCAACACAAATAAAAGCAGAGGGAGGGGTCGCTTTCGAAAGAAGGCATAGGCCTAGGTTTTTTTTTTGTTCTCCCGCGCCATGTACCATCATGGAGCTGAGAACCTGTTGAAAAGGTTTGAATCTGCAAGAACTATTCCAGGTACTCAAAAACTACACAGCTTCTGCCCATTGTCAATGGACACAGTGGAAGTTAGGCCATTTTCAGCATTCAGAGAAGGCAGAGTTGAAAGAGTGAGCTCAGTAAAGGAATGTGTTACATTTTCAAGCATCAAAGGGTATGTTGTAGCTGTATATGATGGCAACTGCTGGCTAGCATGTGTTGAGAAATGTATGCCGACTACCATGGACCATCTCCATCCTTCACTTTTCCCTTCAGACCAGATAGACTTGTCATGGATCATCAATATGTGCTTCTGGTAGTGGAACCTGTAACTGCAACGGGACGTACTTATACATTATCTACAAAAGACACAGCTGCTGCTTCAAATGCACTGGTAGAGTACAAAATGAGAGTGTAGCCATTGATTATCTCTTTAAAGTACGGTAAAGGGAGGATGGCACAGGTACACAGAGAAGGAATGTTCAAACATTCACATATCATCATTTGGTGTGTATAAATGGGCATCTGCCTTAGTTTCTGAAACCTGGGACCATGGAAACTGGCCATTTTTGTTTTGTTTTTGTTTTGTCATGTGATGCTACTATGGTATTACCATATTATTAGTAAGTGGTCTGTATGATGTCATATTTGTGAGTCAAATTCTCTCTGAAATGAATAAAGAACCAAACACCAGCATTTGAGGTGTTGCTAATGACATTGCCGGCTACGTTTGGACAAGGAACTGGCCATTTTAAAATATAGCTTTTTTAGATATTCAATTTAAAAATTTTCAATTTATCATAATTCATATTCTGAGAGTTGTATTCCAAGGTGATTGTGTAATATGTAGAGCCAGAGAAGAGCTTTCAAATAACACCACAGGCATCTTTTTGTGACTAACACTGACTGATATATTCAAGGCTGAATGTATAGTGTCCTACCCTCACATGTGAACCTTTCCTAGTCTGTTTCTCCCTTAATATTAGTGTCAGATTCAAACCAATGCAGTTCTGGGGTGCTCTGCCCTACAATTTCAGAACGCAGTATAATTCAAAATGCCAAACTGAGAAAAAAGGCTTTAAAGTTTCCTTTCTGTCCACGCGACTGTGTTGGAGGTAAAGTGGTGATGACACTTCCATATAATACTTTTTTAGGGTGAAAATGTATGCACACAAGAAAAAAGCAAAAAAAACAACATTCTCATTACTTTTTAGCTGAAAAATCATTATACTGCGCTCTGTTGTGGTATTACTGTCTACACCAAAACCACGGTGTCAATGGAGAAGTGCAGTATAAAAGTGCAGTATCGCATTATACTGCGTTCTTGGCTAGTAGCCTACCACGTAACCTACTAACACCAAAAAGCGCAGTATAATCAGTTTTTTGCGTTTTTTTCCGAAACGGGACCAAGTTGGGCCAAAAAATTTTAACACAAGAAAAAGAAGGTATTTTAAAGCCAATTTCCGGTCTAAACCCATTTTCGACCATTTTCAAGATACTGCGTTCTGATATTGTAGGGCAGTGCTACCCTGCTACTAAAAAGGCACACCAAGTATGATTGAAATCCGGATCGGTCGGGTCCCAAAGTGTCTGATTTCACGTGAAATGACCCCATGAACTTAAACATTAAGTTCCTCAAGAGAGCCTGTAAAGTCGTAGTCCTGAGTAAAATACTTCACTAGCACTGCAACTCCTAGTCTTTTTCAGCAGTATCCTCAAGCAATCATTACTATACTTGGAGTTTACGCAGGGTATCTTTTGTAGCTGACCCATAATGGGGCTGCATGACATAGGAGTACAGTAGACATGAAACAAGTTTACTTTCACATCATCAGAACAAAATGTTCTTACTAACATGCTTGCTTAGACATAGCCTACAACACTTGTCTCTGTCTATACATGTCAGCATCATCTTCCAACTTGTCAGTGATAATGTGCCCAAGATATTTTGTACACATTTGATTGATCTGACAGGTAAAACGTTGGAAAGAGGACTTTATGATCCTCCTTGGCTCTACAAATCAACACAACACTCTTTTTGGCATGGTGCTGCACATCAAACTCAACCCCATACTCAGAGCACATATTCAGGAGTTGCTGAAACCCAACAGTGCTGGGGGACAATAGCCAGATCATCTGCATACATCAAATGGCTAAAACGGTGCTCCCTATCAGACATCCTGTCTGATACCAAAAACCCCTGTTGTTTGGAGAGGTTGTCCATGTACAGGTTGAAGAGTGTTGGAGATAGGAGTCCCCCTTGTCCAACTCCATTACCTACACAGAAAAGGGGTTGTAAGAACCCAAAACGTAATAACTGCCCATAACGTAATAACTGCCCATAACGTAATAATTTGGGCCATTTGAAACGTAATAAAACCCATAACGTAATAACTTGCCCATAACGTAATAAAAATTCCCTACCCATAACGTAATAACGTTCTGCCCATAACGTAATAAGTTATTACGTTATGGGCATGTTATTACGTTATGGGCCTTACACTAAAAAAAAGCTTTGATAATGTAATAACGATGCCCATAACGTAATAACTGCCAGTAACGCACAGATGACTTCAGTATTTGCAATGCACTTTACTATTGTACTGTTCATATTTCATCTTACCTCTATTGTTGCAGCAAATAACAGTGACTGGATATTTTAATCTGTTATCCTCTGCATTTCCTTTGTGTTCAATCCAATTGTCTAACTACGAAGTTTTTAGTTATTATAATAATGACAAACACATATCCTACAGTATTCACAATTTCAATTCCTTTAATGCAAAAATTTGAACTGCAAATTTCATACATGAACTACACGAATAGTGAAATTAAATGTTTTTTGTTTGTTATACAAAAAATAATATTAATTAAAATGACAGACTGCTATTCTGTATAAAATTCTATTTTACCAGAATACTTTTCATCATATTGAAATGTAAAAAACACACACATACTGTAGCATCCTCAACATAAACATTAGGTAAAATGAGTTCAACATAAAATTGGCATGGCTGAAGTGTTGGAGTGTTAGCAGAGTTACCGAGTTATTGTATGGCTATTCCGAATAGCTTGGCTTAAGTGCTATTTGGCATTCACATACATCTCCAAACTTACCACAGAAAATTAACATGTCATGACACCAAACTTCTATAGTAGTACAAATATGGTCTCTATTCACCAAACTAAGCATTTTGAAGTTTGGAAATAGTGCTGGAGTTTATTATTATCAACTCAAGCTGAATAGATTATGTCCTGCTAAAGCTTCGCCATCAGGGGCAGAGGCAGGATCAACATCCTCCTGGATGCAGGATCCTCATCCTCCTGGACCTCTCAGCAGCATTTGACACAGTCTCTCATTCCATCCTGCTTAAACGGCTCTCAGAGTTCACTGGACTAACTGGCACAGCACTTAACTGGTTTCATTCATATCTATCCAACCGCCAACAATATGTCACTCTCAAAGACTCCCGCTCCACCACAGTTACCATCAGCCACGGCGTTCCGCAAGGTTCGGTGCTTGGCCCCCTTCTCTTCACCATCTACATGCTCCCCCTTGGTCGTATCATCCGCTCCCATGGTCTCAGTTTCCACTGCTACGCCGACGACACACAGATATACATCAGCACCAAACCCTCTCCTCTGTCCCCCCCACCCCTCTATCCCCCCCACCCCTCTCGTCCACTGCCTGCAGGACATCAAAACCTGGATGACACACAATCTCCTCAAACTGAACAGCAATAAAACTGAGCTCATGGTGGTGGCACCAGCAATGCTGCAAAGGAAGGTTGGAGATCTCCACCTGGACATCGATGGATGCACCATCACCCCATCCCCCGAAGTATGTAACCTGGGTGTCATCTTGGATTCATCACTTTCACTTCACTCCCACATCAAAAAAGTCACCAAATCGGCATTCTATCATCTCCGAAACATCTCCAGACTCCGGCCTTCACTCTCTAAGACAGTTACGGAGACGCTCACTCACTCCTTCATCTCCTCCCGTCTGGACTATTGCAATGCCATCCTGCTTGGTCTACCCAACAAGGCCCTAGACAGACTGCAATATGTCCAGAACTCTGCTGCCAGGATCATAACAGGCACTAGACCCTGGCAGCACATCACCCCCATACTTAAGCAGCTACTTCACTGGCTCCCCATCAAATAACCTTCAAGTCCCTCCATGGTCTGGCACTCCACTACCTCACAGACCTCCTTCACCCCTATGACCCCTCAAGATCCCTGCGGTCCTCTTCCAAGGGCCAGCTGATCGTCCCTCGTGCCAGGCTCAAGGCCACCAGTGACAGAGCCTTCCATGTTGCTGCTCCCATTCTTTGGAACAATCTGCCCGACCACATCCAAAATGCCTCTTCACTGGCCATGTTTAAGCAACACCTTAAGACACATCTCTTCCTGGAGGCTTATGGCTGCTAGTTCCACAAGCACTTTCACACATGCACACACACTGACGTGCACACACACTCACACTTTCCAACACAACACTCTGTGAAGCGTCCTTGGGTGTTTTGAAAGGTGCTATATAAAACGAAAGTATTATTATTATTATTATTAACATCAGGGACATAGGCAGCGTCACCATCAGACAAGGAGGCAGCTTCAGCGCCAAGCCAGAAAACTACTCCAAACCATCGCTTTGAATGCCCCAAGTATGGCCATATCTTGTTCAAGGACAAAACCAATACATTTCTGTAGCGCCATGACACATGGGTTTTTCAGCACCAGGGGCAGAGGCATAATCAACATCAGAGACAGAGACAGGGTCACCATCAGGGACAGAGGCAAGGTCACCATCAGAAACAGAGGCAGGAACAGAGGCAGGGTCACCATCAGGGACAGAGGCAGGGTCACCATCAGGGACAGGGGCAGGATCAACGTCACAGACATAGGCAGAGTCACCATCAGACTCCATCAGGAGGCAGCTTCAGCACCATGAACATAAAGCGGCGTACACACACAACGCTAGCTTTTCCCCTGCTCGCCTGCTTGCCACTCTTTCATGCAATGTTTGCTGAAAGTTCCCACGGCTTTAACTGCCAATGAACAGGCGAGAAGTACTGAACTCTGCATTCCAATTGGTTACTCGCTTACTCACCTCGCTCGAAGATAAAATATTTTTTCCTCCCGCATCGCTTGTACGGTACTCGCCTACTCGCCTGCGAGTCTCGCTGGAACACATCGACATTCTATTGACTTCATTCGCTGAGCAAGTAACTAGTAGCGGCGTATGTGTACGGCCCTCAAGGCAGCTGACCATACAGTCTGTGCATTTCTGTGTCCTGAAGGACTGAATAAGGGTGAATACTACTATCTAAACTGACATAATGCTCACCCTGCCCCTCAGCAAAATGTCCAAGAGTTAAAGAAGTCTTCACAGAAATTACCAGATGGTGATATTACAGAAGTGGCATCTAAATCAAGACTCGACACTATAACAAACTGAACATTAAACAATTGGGATGCTCTCTGCGATTAAGTGATCCCCATATGTGCCGTTTTGTGCCATTCTCAGTAGGTATCCCTCCCAGGTCTTCTCAATTATCTCAGAGAGATGTGCCCCTTACAATTCATATGTAATGGATGAACAGATCAGCTACTATCTCCAGACGCAATGATAAAGCAGTATACAGTACATAAAAAGTACCTGCATAAACATTCTTCATCCATCAGCTTGGACAAATGGTGAAATAGGAAACACTCATTTAAAAAACAATGAGAACAATCACAGTGACAGGTATCCCGGCCAAGACCTTTAGGTCTGAATACGTCGGACTGGACCAAACTGTTTGATATACCCACAAAAATGAAAAGGGACTCGTGCTTCCTATGAGGACTCTTGTGCTTCCTGTGAGGACTCTTTTCAGTGTGTTCTATTTTTATTTTCAAGCAAAATAGTAAAATGGCCCCTGCTGGAAAACAGCCCCCTCAATTCTAATGAATCTATTCTCTTAATCCACTTCAATCTCAAATGTAAAATATAGGCCTATTTCAAATAAATAAATTTACAGGAAATGTATTTTACAATGCATCGCAATAAGATAATGTTTGATGTTCAGATGTTGTCATTATTTAATTTAATTTGGTAAAATGGTACAAACTGCACACAAGTATAGTGTTTCCATGAGGTCTTTCACATTGGAACGATTGGACAAGGCAGCATGGAATTTCCCAAGTTATAACTAGACTGCATTCCCACAGAAAATGCTAAAAATGCCGTGTGTGCTGAGTGCTAGCATATTTAGCATAAACCATCTACTCTGAGCTACTGCATATAGCATTGAAAACAGTGAAATAGCCTAACAGACAGTCCAATAAAACATCTCAAAATAATTAACCTTATTAGTATCTTTGTTAACCTACTTTTGTTGAGTAAGACTCTATTCATAGTTTACCAGTTCATTTTGTTCCACAATTAGCATTTTTAAGATAGTTTTTTTAGTATAGTAATGGTATCAGCTAACCGGCTTCAGTTTAGAAACAATATAAAAATATATATTTAATTATATCACATTAACATATAAGCAATATTACCATAATTGGTAGTTTAATATCATTAAACTACATTGTCACAGCCCCTAGATGTCTGGTCCATCAGGGCATAAAAACAACATTAACTAATTACCTCCGCCAAGGAGGTAATGTTTTCGGTCGCGTTGGTTTGTCTGTCTGTTTGTCTGTCTGTTTGTCAGCAGCATAACTCAAAAACTAAACATTTTTGGACAAAACTTTGTGGGTTTGTTGATAATGACCCAAGGAACAAGTGATTAAATTCTGGGGGTGAATCGGATCATGAACCAGAACCAGGACTTTTTTAAAGATACTGTCAGCAGGATAACTCAAAAACGAATAAACTGATTTGGACGAAACTTTGTGGAGCTGTTAGTAATAACCCAAGGAACAAGTGATTGAATTCTGGTGGTGATCCGGATCACAAACCGGAACCAAGACTTTTCAAAAGATTCTTCCCTATCTAGACGCCTCCTTGTGACCAGACATTGAATTGCGGAAACAGCACAAAAACAAGGCAGAAAGACGTAACATGGTAAAATGTATCAAAGCAGCATCCTTGGCGGAAGTCTGCGCTCTCTGAGTGCTTCTAGTTACATTTTATTTACTGAATAAAATTTAGATAGTTAACAATTTAGTATTATTAGCATGGTTAGCAATACCTGTCAACCAACCTTAGCTAATGTTAACTTAAAACACTTGGCTACACATTTACCATTGTTGCTATTTGACGCTATTGGCTTTTTTATGTTTTAAATGGGCTCAAATTATTACATTACTGGCAGTTATTACGTTATGGGCATTGTTATTACATTATCAATTTTTTTTTTTTGTGTTAGGCCCATAATGTAATAACCTGCCCATATATGGGTAGAACGTTATTACGTTATGGGTAGGGAAGTGTTATTACGTTATGGGCAACTTATTACATTATTGGCTTTATTACGTTTCAAATGGGCCTTAATTATTACATTATGGGTAGTTATTACGTTATGGGCAGTTATTATGTGTTAGGTTCTCACAGGGTAGATTGACTGTTTCCCCATTTCCTCCTGCATATGTTGATTCGCATACCAGTATATCAGAATACGCATGATGCACCTCAAGCTTTTCCACAACTACAGACAGGGTTGGTGTACACTTTGCTGTAGAGCTTCTCTTACACGTCCTGTACAGGGGTGGGGAACCTTTTTCATTCTAAGGGCCACTTCAAATTGCTCCAAGGGCCGTTTAAGTCCTCTAAGGGCAGTACTATGAATACAAACCAGGATTTTCCCCTGAACTTAGGCCTATATTGAAGGCAGCCATCTCTACAACACACCCCACCTTCTCTAGGTCCCCTGAATATAACATAATTGTATTTCAAATAGAATTTGGAATATTCCTATACAATATACAAAATACATATTTCAAATGAAACTGCATAACATTAAAATAATGTAGGCGGGGGGGCAAAATGGCTTCAAGGCCTTCGAGACATACATTCCACACCCCTGTTCTAGTACTTGGGACAGTATCCTTGTCAAAGACCTCATCAGATTCCCCAGCACTTTTCCAACGTCCAAACATAGTGTTGCCTACTTCAGTCACAGCTGAGCTCGCCTCATTGATAGAATATGACTGTCTGCTTAGGGATTTCAACGGTTTGCTTGCAGTCAACCAGCAGCCACAATGTATTATGTAAATGTACTTTATCACATTAGAACATTGCAACATCTGACAGGTGAACCAAAGTATTTTCCTAAGACTTTTATATTTATTTTTAATGATAAAAGGGGGGAAAAGAGGGAAAAATCAGGTCCGATTTAGTTTTTTGGGTGGGGGGTTTATTTCATGATAGGTACCAACTTCCGATACAAAATATCTCTCAAATGACCCAATGCACCATCCCTGAAGTGGGCGTAATCATTTTCCATTTTTTTTTGTTTTTAGGCCATTTACCCACCCCCCCTCCCCCCATCCCCCTACACATAGTCAATCATGACATATCAACAAATGCCTCAGTAAAAACATTCACAACATTGCTTACAATAATACTGTAAAGTATGGAACGGATTGTACATTATGAAATCCTGCATGACATCACATCATGACAACATCGCATATAGCCTACAGGTAGCCTACCCCACAAATAGCCAACATAAGATCCCCCCACCCCCCCAAAAAAGAAGAACAACACAGTGTGGGGGTAACTGGTGAGCAGTTGTTGGCTGCTCTAAAGAAATTAAATAAATCCAGTGTATCCAGACTGGTATTGAATGATCACTTAAAATCCATAAAGCCATCAAATAAGATCTGTACATGCATTGCGCACACACACACACGCACGCTCAGTATAAGCCTGATATTGTGTTCTGATTGCACTGAAGACTGAGTTAGATCAGTGGACATTTTGTACTCTGTAGCGTCTGACTGCAGATTGGGCAGTCGACGAGCCTATTTACTCGTTAATGAAAGCACTCTTCTATCATAACAACATTGCTTTGACAATGCAGAGATTTTAAATAACCGATTAAAGGCCAACTTCCGATAAAACACAGTTTTACTCACTCATTTTCAAGATCGGACGGTCACCCCAAGTTAAACTCACTTGCAAGGCTCTCATAGCGGTGCGTCACCTCGCCTGGCTGTGTTTCCCGGTGTTTCCCAATTGACATAAATAATGCAGAGAAACGAGCGAATCACGAAAGCCTTTCTGTGTTTCGTCACGTCGAAAGATGGCGTTGGCCACAAAGGTTTATGTCGACCCATTTTTCTAAAAACATGTCGAGTACTTTTTTTCTGCTTGTTTTCAATACAAGCAACGTCTGGTGGCCCGAAATCTAGCTTAGCTTAGCTATCAGCTGGTTGCTACTCTCAGGTACACACACAGCACAAAGCCTCATCCATAGAGCAAGCCCACTCTGGTTGCTCCGTGCCTGCAGCTCGCCTAGGGGTCGCTGTCGAAAGAGCACAGCCCTGAATGGAGCATGCACGCCTCCGTTGGCGCCCCTATAGTGCAGTAGCACCCGGGGGAGTGGCGACTCTGTTTCCCATTACATTCTCTCCAAGAACAGGAGGACTGAGCCAATCAGAGACGCATTTCCACGAGAGCTGGAAGAGTGAGCCAATCAGAGACGCATTTCCACGAGAAACACGGAACCAACGATATTCGATGAAACCAAGATATCCCAAACCCTGCCCACTCAATGCAAAAAAAAAAAACGTGCCAAAGTCAGGTCTTCTAAGGGGGCTTTGTCCCCCCGTCTTCTTCCCCAGCCCCCACCTCTGACTACCATCCCTTCACTCTCAACCCTCCCATCCTCTCTCTCTCCTCATCTCACCCCCAACATTCCGCCACCCAGCCCTATGGACAACAGACTTTCCCAGTCCCCACCGCTGTCTACCAACCCTGCATACTCTACACTCCACACCAACCTGTCTTGCCCTACCTTGGGAATCAATCGAGCAACCTACCAGCACCACCACCAACCAACAACATCCACTGCTTCATCTCTTGACCCCCCACGCCCAACCCTCAGGGTCACTGCTGATCAGGTGAGAGGAGCCCTGTGCAGACTCAAACCCAAGGCAGCAGGCCCAGATGGCGTCTGTGCTAGACTGTTGAAGACCTGTGCAGTGGAGTTAGCTGAGCCTCTTCAACACCTATTCAATAAGAGCCTACAGCTAGGCAAGGTCCCGTCACTGTGGAAGACATCATGCATTATACCAGTGCCCAAAAAGCCACACCCAAAAGAACTAAATGACTACAGACCTGTTGCCCTCACCTCACATCTCATGAAAACCTTTGAACGTGTGCTGCTGATTAACCATCTCAAGCCACAGGTCTGCCATGCACTGGATCCCCTCCAGTTTGCCTATCAGGACAGTGTGGGAGTAGAGGATGCTCTCTTGTATCTTCTACATAGGGTACACTCTCACCTGGACAAAGGAGGCAGTGTGGTGAGGATTATGTTCTTTGATTTTTCCAGTGCCTTTAACACTATTCAGCCACTTCTGTTAAGAGACAAGCTACTGCAAATGGGAGTGGGAACAGGGCTTGTTACCTGGATTACTGACTATCTCACAGAAAGGCCCCAGTTTGTCAGACTGGGTAACTTAACATCAGAGACTGTGATCAGTAGCACTGGAGCTCCACAAGGAACGGTGCTCTCCCCGGTTTTGTTCACCCTATACACCACTGACTTTAGCTACAATTCTGTGACCTGCCACATGCAGAAATTCTGCCATTGACACTGCCATTGTTTGATGTATTAAATATGGGCAGGAGGGGGAGTACAGGGGACTGGTAGAGAACTTTGTTAGATGGTGTAGGACCAATCAGTTGCAGCTGAACACCACCAAAACAAAGGAAATGGTGGTTGATTTCCGGCGAACAACCCCACCCCTTGTGCCTGTCTCTATTGAGGGTGAGACAGTGGAGACAGTCTGCACCTACAAATATCTGGGGGTACATCTGGACAGTAAACTGGACTGGTCAGTTAATTCCCATGCAGTCTACAAGAAAGGACAGAGCAGGCTTTACTTTCTGTTGCAGACGTTAAATCATTTAACGTCTGCAACAGACTCCTCCAGATGTTTTACCAGTCTGTCATGGCTAGTGTACTTTCTTATGCTGTGGCATGCTGGGGCGGGAGCATTAGGAGGAGGGATGCTGGACGTCTGGACAAGCTAGTGAGGAAAGCAGGCTCTGTTGTTGGTACAGAACTGGAGGCTCTTAGTACCACAGCTGAAAAGAGGACATTGGGCAGATTGGACAATGGACAATGACCATCACCCCTTGCACTCAGTCTTTGCCAACCAGCGAAGTCTGTTCAGCCACAGATTCCTCGCCATTCCCTGCAAGACTGACAGGCTGCGTAAGTCCTTTGTCCCCAGGGCCATCCATCTATTTAACTCAACAACTCAGAACAACACAATGAAAGAGATTGTTATTGGTGACTGGACCGCATAACCGCAAATGTATTTGGTACTTTGGTACAAGGGAACTTTGTCAGCTTTGATGTGGTAGGCCTACCACCCTGCATGTTCTATGGTTAATCTGCAGTTATGAAGCGATCAAAAGCTTGTGGGCTTTGGCTGCCTCGAAACCAACATGAAAGGGTTAATATGTGAAATTGGCATATCACCCTTAAGTGTAAGTGTCGGGCAACAACAAACAGCAAAACCAAACAGCCCACTATGAGGTATAAAGCCAGTTTTGACAAAATGTTGGCCTCTGTGTCTCAGACTTGGAAAATCAGGCTTTGTGGGTGAGAGCCCCGCCCCCAAACATGCATGACCCCCACCCCCACTGATGTCCATACCTCACCACCCGTTCTTATACACATCCTACCATGGAAACAAACACAAAAATAAGTATGGTATAGGGTATTTGGTCAGCATAACATGAATGGGGGCAGAAAACTGTTGTAATCTATTGCTGCAGCACATCCAGCATAAAATGCTCAATCTGGAAATGCTCAAGGCCAGGGATGTCACCGGGAACCCTCTGGAATCTTAGGTAGGCCCTACACCTTGGGCAACCACAAACTGCAAAGAAAAAAAACTTTATCAGACGAAGCTGGGTTCGGCTGATATTTAGCTTTTGGCTGCCGGACTAATGCTACTCTTACACACGCTAGCTGTCTTTGGACATTTACAAAGGGTATTCCCCAAATAGATGATGTAGATGGGATCACCCACCCATGTCAAACGCTATTGGCTAAAAGCGTCTGTCAAACTACGGCTCAGAGGGCAAGAAATATTACGGTAGACAAGTCAAGTCAAGTCAAGTTGGTTTTATTGTCAATTTCTTTACATGCACTGGTCATATAAAGAATTTGAAATTACATTTCTTGCTTTCCCATGCAGACATAGACTAATCTAGGTAAGGAAATAGACAGTATAGACATAGACAGTACTCATACATGGACATAAGACAGTATGGACAGAGACAGTGCTCATACAGACATTTAAAGTGCAAGACTGGACAACAGAAGACTTGTAGAGAACATACATTAAGAGGAAGTATTTGTTGACCAAGTTAAAACAATATAGAAATTACATATTTATTATCACAGAACAAAATGTACAACAGTGTAAGTGTGGATGACGAAGAAATAATTTCATCCATCCATCCATCCATCTTCGATAGAAAAAAAAGGTGCGATCCAAAACAATTTAATTCATTCATTCATTCATTCATCCATTCATTCATTCATTTGAATTTGCGTATTCACTTTAGGTAAGGAAAAGGTGCAATCCAAAGTCATTTAAATATAAGAATAATTTTAAATAAATAATAAAAATAAACTTTTTCACAGGAAACAGTAGCATGTCTTTCAGCCCTCCTGCATTCTTGCTTTAGCAATTTAACTGTGGGATTCATTCTCCAAGGTGCTTTTTGAGGTCCCACTGTTTTGATTTTTACAGGGGCAATAACATCCATAATATGGGTCATTCTTGAATTGAAATTAACCATGAGATCATCTGCACTCTCTGAAGTTTGACTTTGGATCTCTGAGAGTACTTGCTGAAAGAGAGAGGCTGTCTCACAGTTGATTAGCCTATTTACATTTTTTTTTTTACCGTAACAGATTCCCTTTGAATATTAGGGTACATAGAAACATGAGAAAAAACACTGATCTGAATAACCAAAATCTTTGACAGTAGCACAAGCATTAAGACCCTTTGTTATGACTAAGTCTAGAGTGTGACTTGATTGTGTGTTGGTCCTCTTACGTGCTGTGTAAGGTTAAAAATATCAATAAGACTTTAAGATTCCTCTAAGTTGTACAAATGGAGGTTGAAATCGCAGTGGTGCAGAAAGTCTTGGAGGTCTGTAAATAGTCAATAACAGTATGTCAGAAGAACATTTTAGAATTGCAGCTAAGTATTCAAAAGACGAAAAGTTACCTAATGCTGTCTTCTGACATTGAAACAGTGCCTTGAAAATAATTGCTATCCCACCTCCCTGTTTATTCTGCAGCTCTGTAAAAATGAAATTAAAGTGTGGGGGAGTTGCTTCTATAAGGGTATTAGAGCTAGTGGATTTAGCCATGTTTCAGTTAAACATAAAAAAACATGGTTGTGGGTACAGATGAATTCATTAATAACAAAAGGCTTCTTCCTGAGAGATCGGGAGCGTGTCTATGTTCCCACATCCCATTGGTCCCACAGCCCATTGGTCCCACAGCCCATTGGTCCCACAACCAATTGGATTGGTCCCATGTCACTAAGACTTTTTATTTTTTAGGTCCATTGGGCCCACAGCCCATTGGTCCCACAGCCCATTTGGCCCACAATGCTTTTTTTATTTTAATTTTAGGCCCATTGGTCCCACAGACCATTAGTTCCACAGCCAAGTGGTCCCACATCACAAAGACTTTTTAAATTATTTTTTAGGCCCATTGCTCCGACAGCCCAATGGTTCCACAGCTTTGGCCCGAGGCCTATGTGTTTCACAACTGAATGTTCCCACTTTTCTGATAGCAAAAAAGGTGTTAAGACATTTAACCCTTTACGGGCGTGGCCTACACATGTTAAACTTTTTTTATATAATTTCCTCAGCTCAGTTTTTAAGCTTCATTTCCAAAAGTATAAAAGCACTTACAACTGCACTGCTACTACTACTAATAATAATATGTCTTTCATGGCTACTCAAATTGGCTTTACACAATAAAAAGTGGCCTATAAAATATTAGTCAGGGGTGGCGCACTTGAACCGTGTCATTCATGCCCAGGTGGTAAGCTGCCATAAAATTAAATCTATTTATAGGTTAAATGTGTTCTTAAAGTAGTTGAGGAACACTCCCAGGACTAAATGTGAATAATTTGTTAGAAATGTGGGAGCATGAAGCAGCAAGAATATGCTGTGGGACCAATGGGCGTAAAGAATAATGTTCAAAGTCTTTGTGATGTGAGGCCCATGGGGTGTGGGACCAATGGGCCTAAAAATTAATTACAAAAGTCTAAGTGATGTGGGACCAATGGGCTGTGGGACCACTGGGCTGTGGGACCATTGGGCTTAATTTTGAAAAAACATAAAAGTCTTAGCAATGTGGGACCAATGGGCCGTGGGAACATTGGGCTGACTCCGAGAGATCTAGCATTCTGCAAAGCTAACTTGATATTGAGCATTGGAGGCATTTCCACTGTGGCATTCTGAGTTTTTTTTTTTAAACAAATCTGAGATTTTCCAAGTTCTCCCTCTTGGGGGAATGTATACGTGTCGTCATGAGACCCCGCTTAGTTGTTAGAACTGGAATAGAGAGATTGTCCACGGGTCCCCTTATCTGCTTATCTGTAGTCCCATATGCCTTCACTGCCTGACATGTTTAAAGCAGGGAAACCGCTCGTGTGAACTTTGGATGAAAGCGGGTTACACCATAACTTTTGCACTTCAGCAATAATGTCTGGAAGCAGCTGCTAATTCACAGCAGCAGCTGCTAATTCAGTTAGCAATGCAAGGCCGTGCCTGCGCACTTTCACTTTGAGAGTGCGGCATGGTTCACACAAGTCACCGACTAAGGCTTCCTTAGCGTGGCTCATTGTGATGGAGTGACCATCACTAGGGTTCTGACTAACATGTCAATGAGCCCGGCTCTTTGGTGTAGCGGTCAGAGCCCTAGTTTACTACCCCAGAAGGTCCGGGTTCAAGTCCCGGCTGGGCAACTCTACTCCCATTTGCTACAAATGGTGTCAGAAGTGGGATGGCTACTGTGAGGCCATCGGAAGCGTACCCATTATGTGTGAGCCATAATAATAATTCCGTGTGAGGGACCCCCAGGTTTGGTGACCCTGGTGTGAGGGACCCCAGTGATGGGTGAAGCAATAGGGGGGTTCATGATGGCGTTTTTTCAACCAGGTTGAAAATTTGCTAGGCAGCGAGCATGCTCACTGTGTCCGCGTGAAGCATCCTGGTTAGAATTGCCGTTCACGACGCAGTTGAAGGGAGTGACCTCTGCGCGGCAGTCGTGTCACATGACATTGAACCATCGCTGGAACAAAAGTTTTGTCAAGCAGCCACGCAGTACCAGAAAGCTACTGCTGGGCAGAAGACTTCCTCCATGATGTGAGGAATCTGCCGTGATTGTTGTTATAGATCATGTGATTCATGTGTGTGTAGTTGAACGTACTTCATTTTCTACATGCTGAAATACAGTTCATGCTCAAATGCAGCATACTATTACGACCCCAGCTCGTTTTGAGGGCACAACATGAAGAGGAGACCACACAAAGATTCAAAGTTCAATTATATTTTTATTGAACCACAATGATCAATGAAAACATGTGTCTAGGGGAATGAATGAACGGGTGTGTGAGAGTGAATGATGTATGCAATGTGTGCGTCAGTATCAATGTGTGAGCTGTAAAGAAAGAATCAAAAGAGTGAGGGTATAGAAGTGAGGAGAGCAAGAAAGAGCCAGTGGTGAGGTTGAGGTCAGAGTGCCTAATGAGAGAGAGGGAGAGGATGGCTTTTAAAGCCTACACCTGCCCGCAGGTGGAGGTAATTACAATTAGCCTAATCAGGCCATGGCTCTGCTGTGCACTAACATGCCACGGCCTGGAGATGGCACATGGGGTCGTCACAGTACTCAGAGTGGTATCATAAATATGTATGGTCACACAACCCATTTACAACAGTAAAAAAGAGAAACAAACCACCCTGTCGTCAGATGTTCCATCTTCGCCATGTTAGGAGTGTATGCCGTTGGTTACAAAACCAATACTATTCCGCGGGCCGCCTGCTTGGCGGTTAGAGTAGTGGTTGCACGCCTGACTTCCATTCGTGATGTCCCCGGTTCGAAACTGAATCGAAACACAGGAAGTCTTTAGTTGCTGATGGTTAATGTGGAAACAGACCTGTTGCGAGTCACTTATGTTGTCTTTTATGTATGAAAGTGCATGAAACAGAGTGGCCTTTGTGGTTGGCACGCCATGGTAAAGCTACATATTGAACACCTGGGTTCAATCCTCGCAGGATGGGTTGGCGCTGTTATGTCATTTTAAAACTGTCCTATCTGAATGACGACTTTGGTCCCAAAACACAAAATGAATAGCCGAAAGTGAGTACTAATTAATTGAATTATTACATGGAACTGAAGCCAAATCATCACAAATTTGACTAAGAGTCGAACCCTGATTCACCGAGTGGTATCTTGTATCTCTACCTCAAGACCATCAGATTTCTCTTCGAGTGGCAGAGAGAGTCTCGGATTTTACAAGCATGTGCCAACGTTGGTAAGCGCGTCATGGAATTAGCGCCGTGATGATTTAATTCCACGAGAGGGCGACCTGGTACACCCGCTGTCAAAAAAGGTAGATCCACCCACAGACCTTTAGATCCACCTTCTTTGCCGCTGTTGAAATCTCGTCGTCCTGATGTGTCCAGCTTGGCTGCGACGCAGTTATCCCCGCCTTTTTAAGACCAAGCAAATCACGTTTTGATCAAATTTTTATCTGCGTGGTTGCGACCGAGCCTAATGATGATGGGGTACACTGGATGGGAGAAGCATGATGGGCAGTTGCGTGAGGGACACCGTGAGTGTGTGAAGCGCACCGAAGGGGAAGGCAGTGTGATGGAGTGACCATCACTGCGGTTGTGGGTGTGTTCTGACTAACTTGCCAAAGAGCCTGGCTCTTTGGTGTAGCGGTCAGACCAGTTTACTACTGCAGAAGATCTGGGTTCAAGTCCCAGCTGGGCAACTCTGCTCCCCTTAGCTACACTCATGCCAAGACATGCATCATGCATATCATGCGCTTTAATATTGATACTGCAGCCCCGTGGGAATGGACGGTCTTCTTCCGAGAGGCTTTGCGGCCCGTGATCGAAAATTCAAAGGATAACATGCGGTAATAACACAGTAGTCACAGGGGATGCTAATTGCAAACATACAGTAACAAGCTTGGGGATTAGCTGTGGCTAGCACACACCACTAGCTGCAATGGGGCCTGACTGTAAATAGCCAATTAACTGGGTAGCTAGTGAAACTTATCTCCCTTTGATGGCAAAATTCACTTTCACAGCGTAATTCACTTGACAAAAAACCCCAAGTAAGATGGATGGTCAGCAGGGAAGAACGAAGTCCTTGTTTCAACCTTCAAACACCAATTCCGCTGCTTTTGACGAATTACGCTCAAATAATGTAGGCAATGACTTCAGCAATTCAGTGCCTTTAACTATCATCACCACGGGCAAAGTTGTAGTCGGACTGTTTAACTGAACTACGGGAGAGATGTAATCAGTGTTGTCTCATGAATGCGAAATGGATGAAGAGGATGTGCGCATGGGCACGCTGCTTTATATACACCCGCAAGGAATTGGGCAGCCAGTGGCCTCTGGCATGATTTAAATATGTATTTCGGTGGAAAGTACTCTGCGATTTAATTTCTCTTAGAGAGTAGTTTGGACGAAACTCCGAAAAAGAACATACATTATTTTCACTCTGTTTATGAGTATGTACGTAACCAGGAGAATTCAAGTAGCAACGAGACATTTGCATTTCTTCATTTCTTTATTTTATCTTGCATACCACACACACAATCATATATAGTTTCTGATCATTCGAATATTGTCAAAATCACTTCAAAGCTTTGACATTGTCACATCATCAGTATTTCTCTCTCTCTCTTTTTTTAAAAGTTGTATTCCTATTACATTTACAATTTAAATTCCTTTCCTTAGTGCATTTAGGTAAATCTTGTCAAAAAATGTCCTCAATATGAATCAAAATGGTGACGAATGAAACAATTCACAACATATCCACAAAATACAGTGCAGTCATCCGTATCAACATGACTTGAAATAGATTTAATTTTCACATTTGTTCATTTGTTTAAAATCTACTAGTAGGCCAGACTTATAAAGTGCATGCAATATAACACATGGATTGTCTAAGACTCACCTTTAAATCTGTATACTACCTAGAACAATTCAGGAGACATTACTTGAAACTATGGATTATTCATTTTGCTTTAGCAATACCATTTATTTCATGTCCTTATATGTGCAGACTCTCATGACTTCAGAGTCTCTAACTCCTGGACTGACCAGAGGAATCAGTTTCTCTCCAAACACATTCTCAAAGGTGCACAGGTGTGATTTGGCATCAACATTATAGAAGGACAACGTATGTTTGTCACAGTCCAAAAACACTCCAAGTCTCTTGAACAGTTTTGTCATCGGAACAGGAGTTTGTGGATCAGTGGGGATGAAAAGTCCAGTTCCTTTCTCATACTGTAGAACCCAGAAACCATTGTTTGGTGTTAACGGGACTTTCATAGACCCACTGGTCTCTCTGCACACACCCACATACCATGACTGTTTCTGCTTGATCTTAGAGTCTTTTGTAGCACCTTCCCAAATCTTAACTCCCCAACAGTGCTGTCCACTTTCATATGAATTCTCACAAAGCACATGGGCATGTTTGTCTCCATGACCTTGGACCCTTGCTGGATCAGGACACCACACCTCTGTCTTCATAAGGTGTTCCTCCTTCTCCTCTATGTTGACCTCCAGAAAGGGAGGGACTGATTGAGTGTCCACATGGATGCAGCTCACTGAAACAAATACAGTGATAGTTTGAACATGGAACAAGTCAGTTACCCATTCGGTCAAAACAATCTGACATTTAGAATAAAGAAATGTCTTTACAAAAATCAGCTACTGTAGCAATAGCGATATCATATTTGGATGATATAATTGTTTCTCAATCAGCCTTTATGGAAATTCTCAGGTCTGTGGTCATTGAGATTTTGCAAATGTCATAGTATGGAAGTGGAATTACCTCCACATTCTTTCAGGCTGTCCCACTCTGTAACACAAAGAGATCATTGTGTTGATATATGTTTTATGATATATACGGTATATACTATATATGTGTGTGTGTGTGTGTGTGTGTGTGTGTGTGTGTGTGTGTGTGTGTGTGTGTGTGTGTGTGTGTGTGTGTGTGTGTGTGTGTGTGTGTGTGTGTGCGTGCGCGCGTTTGTGCGCGCGTGCGTGTGTGTGTTTGTGGGCATGCGTGTGTGTATTTAAGCTGTAAGAATAATACATGCGTATACCTGGGGTGATAATGATCAGGTCCTTCGTGCTGGTGCCCTTATTTGCCATTTCTGATGAAAGAGTTCTTAATTAAATCTTTAAAATTTTACATTTTAGAAGTGTGCAATATAAATATTAAAAAGATAAGTCTACCTGCGTTTAGTGTGCTTGTTTCTTTGTCCTCTGAATGTCCTTTTTCTTTATTACCTTTTGAACCTTTTAAAATCATATGAGCGAAAACATAATTCCATACACAATCATGTGTTACCTCTTTTAGATGTTACATAAATGTTTTGCAGAATGTAGGCTTACCTGTTGTTTCCAATAGAGATTCTTCTGATGGGGAAAAGATAAAAGGAAAAATGAGTGGAGAGACATTTGCATTGTGAAAACAATGATAAAAACTGGACATATATTTGAAGCTTGAAGAAATGTAGTTTCTAAACTAAGAGGTTTAGCCTCAGATGCTCAGCCTGTAGAAATGTGAGGATGACAACTGTCATCTTAAAACAGGACTCTCCGGCTTCTTTATAATGTTCTGTATAAAGTGCAGTCCCCTTTCATGCCTCTTGAGACACCGGAAGTTTAATTCAATAGCTTGTGAAACCAAAATCCCAATCGAGATGGTGAATGAAGAATAGTCCCCCAAAAGTTGTTGTGGGGTGGGGGGTGTAACCGAACTATGGGATTGGGGGTGCCAGGATGGACCTTACTGGACTGGTTCTATGAAGCCAAAGACTTTTAGCCTTCTTAAAGGAAAATACATATTCAAGATTCAAGATTCAAGATTTTTATTTGTCACATGCTTCCTTGTGCAAGCACAATTGGCAGTGAAATGGGGATTGCAACTGCTCTGTGCTGTGTTGGATGGTAAAAAATAAAAATAATAAAATAAAATAAAAAATAATTAAAAATAGTTATTATGTATATATGACCGTGTCTGAAACTATACTTCTGTGTCCTGGTGTGTTTTGGTGGTGTGCAGCTTTCTCCCTGGTGTAGCGTTGGTATTAAGTGGGGGTGCCGCTAGTAAATGTGTGCCCCCCACCTGTGACACTCTCATTGAGCTTGTCCGAAATTACAAAAATTTGTACGATCAGTATCGTCTCCTTATATGGGTAGTCCATCTTTTTGTTTTGTTTTCCTTACAGTCTGTGTTTCCAATTTCTGGATCGCAACACTGCTCTTTCTGTCTCTCTCTCCCTCTCTCTCTCTCTGACCCCTGGCTGATATGGACAGTATTATGCGTGTTGGTCAGAGATGGTTGCTAGAAACCATCTCTGTGTTGGTCTACTCTTCTATATGCAATCAGTCGCACACAGTGGCATGTCTAACTTCAGGCTTGTGTTAAGAATATCGAGAGCCTAAAGATCCGGTTTGTTTGTTGATATAACTCACACAATTCTATCGGACCAGAACCAGACCTTGAGTCTTCGAGCTTGATGACAGCTAATTAGAGTCAAGACAGTATTGAAAATGAGAGCAACAGTACCTGCATCAGTGCCCGCTGGTTTCTCTCCTTCCCCAAAAAACATAAATACCGGTATTATAAATATTAGCATTTCAATCTGTTGACCATATACAGCTGTCTTGAAAGCTCAAAGATCATACAGCAATATAAGCTGTAGCAAGGAGCTGTCAGCTGCATCTTGTTGCATGACCATTTCAAAGTATTTCTACGGAAGCCCAGAGGTGACATGGAGGGATTTTTTTGGGGGTGGGAAACGTGTGCACTGGAGACTAACACCTTTGCGAGATAACACAAATATTTTGCGGGATAACGCAAACCATTTGCGAGATAACGCAAACCATTTGCGAGATAACGCAAATATTTTGCGTGATAACGCAAATATTTTTGCGAGATAACGCAAATTAAAACTTACATCTGCGGGTTCACCACTTTGATTTGCAGCACACTTTTTGGTCACCGGGGGGCAGTCTGAACCAACACGTGTACGGCTTTGACACGCCACAGTTGTAGGGGTAGGCTATTCAATTCAACCACCACTGTTGTTGGATAACAGCGAGAGGGATGCTGACAGTCAAAAACATTAGACTACTACCGCTGGAAGGACGTGCAAGGATACCGTTATTTTATCCATTGTTTTATGTTAAATAAACAACAGATTTTGAGAGACACCGTAGCACCTTGCTTTGCGAACGGACAGAAGGGGAAATATAGGATTTGTTGGACGACACGTGTCTGCAATGCAGAAGCTCTGTATGACAGAATTAAGGAAGGCAGACGGGACAACTGTTTACTCTACGGTTATTTTCAAAGATGATGAGAAGTTTATGAAAATCATTTTGTCATATCAAGACCCACATGTGAATTATGTAGGCCTAATTTTAACATAGGCCTCGACGTTGAGGCAGCACGCTGTATTCTTTCTTTCTTTTTCTTGAAACTTTCAACGCAATGTGTCGTTTGTTGCGGTTCTCCCCTTTTAATTTATAATTGGCTAAATCAAGTAGGCTATCACTGCTTAGCCATGCAGAGAGCTTAGACTTGTAACAACTCCGACATTTGGAACTATCCAAAGTGGGCATTGGTTAATAGTTTTCTCGGTCAGACTTGGATTAATGTTTCTTAACGCATGACATGATGGCAGATCACGGAACTTCACGCAGTAGCTCAATGAATAGAAAGCGACATATGTCCTTCCTGTGGTAGAAAATTCCTCCTGTTATACATGACATCGGGTCTTAGAGGAAATCAAATAGTTATTTCTTTGCCTTTAATTGTGAACCAGTTTTACAGTGATGGCTTTTAGCGAACACAAATTAGTTTTGGATGTAACTCGTACCACCACATGCCCCATGGTGCCATAATGTCCGAAACGGTAGCACTGAGCGATATCGCTTAAATCGAACGCAGAGCTCACAGAGATGACTAACAACTTTCAAAAATTCACTGAGAAGTGTCAAGTTTGGCAGAAGGGCGATATGATCTGGCTTTGTTGTAAGCAGTCCAAAATCATAGCCTAACGCAACCTTGCGCAAACTAAAACACTGACAAGACAGTTTTTCTGAGGTGTGGCGGGACACAGCACGCACACACACACACACACACACACACACACACACACACACACACACACACACACTGGCCATAGCCCTCCCATTCCACCCCTTCATTGATCACCTTATAGCCCCTTATGCCCACCCCGTTCAGAATCCTCTGCACCCCACACACGCTCCCAAATATTTTTCAACGTTAGCGCTATAACCTCTTTGGACAGCCCTAGTTGAGAAGGATAGCTGATAGGGTTGGTGCTTATTGCCATCGGGGGTAATTAGTACATTATATATTTTTTAAAACCAAGGGGCGCTGGGAGGGATAAAGGGGGGATTGGGATGCTTATGATGAGGTTCAGGGGGCCTTTGTTCAAAAAATGGTTGAGAACTACTGCGCTACCAGTATGACCCAGACTGGCGCTCCCCCCAGCACACACGCGCCTCATCCACCATTCTACACCAATGCACATCAATACGTGAGAATTTCAATCCGTTGTTTTACCACTGGTTTTCAATTTTTTTGAGCAAAGGCACACCTTTTATCGAGGGAAAATGTCAAGGCACACCACCAATGAAAATGCTAACTGAAAATACAACCATATTGCCTATAAAGGTAGGCCTACAGCCATTTAATTTTTCATGGCACACCAGATGATTTCTGACGGCACACTAGTGTCTTGTAGTGTAGGTGAACATGATGGGATGTGTACCTTTAAGCTGCATCATTAAATCTGTCGTGCGTTGGTGCGCCATGTGACCAGTAGGCACCAATTGGCAAAACATGGCACGCTTTTAAAAGGTTGGCACAATCTGCTCGGAGTCGGAGGGAACCGTCAGATTGTTTGTGTGCTTGTGGCAACTATGCCCTTGTGTGTGTGGTGCCGCTGGGGAGTCGTACTTGGCGTTATAGGAACCAGGCTTTTTGCGCTGCGCCCTTTGCCCGGCGTCGGTCGCTGTCCGGGGTACCTGTGGATCCACCTGTTGGTCTGTCTGCGGGCTGCTGTTTATATTGGAGAGTGACTGTGTGTGTGTGTGTGCGTGCGCGAGTGTGTGACGTTTCCCCCTTTGCTTTCAGTTCTTATTTTGTGTGATTTAGGAGAAAGTGAGAGTTCTCTGTTTGTTGTTTTGTTTATTTGTATCTTTCTTTTGTTTATTTTTGGTTCACCTCACACCACTTGGGCCGCCCAGCGTGCGGGTTACCCCTAAATAGATCTCGTTTGCTGTGCGTAAAAGTAAAACACAAGTGTGCAGTGGTATCATTGTGGGTTTGCCGTCCTTTGTATTTTCATTTCATTACTTAACTTTGGTTTGCAGTGCTGTGTACTACTAGTGAGGAAAACCTTGGCCTCCTTGGCCCATGTGGGTGGTGCGGGTGTCCAATAGCCGTTAGGCCTAATCTATTTTAACTGTTTGTAAATGTTAAAAAGAAAGTGTAAGACAATAACAGAAAAGTCATTTGAACCCTGTCTGTGTGGTCCGACCTCAACGAACATGTGCTGCTCGGTTTAACAGTTGAAGTCTAAATAAATTCTGGGGGCGAAATTCCCTCAGTGGCCTAGTCGTGCAATCATCTGTTTGAAATTGGTAATTATTAGGCTTATTTTAATTATTTGCCGACGGCCCAGAGTCACGGACTGTCTATAACTAGCCAAAGATTATTTAATTCATTTAAATTTTAGATCGTCTCTGGTATAGCCTTCATATCCTAACTCTGAATGCCCACTTTGGAGAGTTCCAATGTCGGAGTTGTTACAAGTCTAAGCTCTCTGCATGGCTGTGATAGCCTTGATTTAGCCCAGTGTTTCCCAACCACTGTGCCGCGGCACACTAGTGTGCCGTGAGAGATCGCCAGGTGTGCCGTGGAAAATTCTTGTTTTCCAAAAAAAAGAAAAGAAAAGAAAACCGAATTCATTATTATCAGCAAATAATGCCTATATGTCATTATGTAGTGTGTGCTGTTGACTGGCGTCCTAATCATGTAATAATTCCTTATCACTAGGTGGCAGCAGGTAGCGAAATGCATTGTAGTAGCTGTCAAAAGAAGGCAAATGCCGTGAGCTCGAGTCAATACAAAGACAGTGATTTGATTTGGATGTAGGACTACCGGTACTTGTACGTGGGATGCAACGTCGGCATTGTGCTTGGTATGTAAACGAAACACCCTTCACAAAACAAGAGTGCAGACTATTTTGTTGGCCTGCGTAAGCAAACAGAGAACCAAGCAACATTTATGAGGGGAAACAAGGTAAACGAGAGAGTCCTTAAAGCTAGCTACCACGTATCTGAACTTGTCGCTAAATCAGAAGTCACACAGCGGCAGAGACGCTAATAGGCTAGGCTAGCCTATTACCTGCCTGCAAAGCCATTGTAAATGAGATGCTTGGACCTGAAGCGGTTAAATAAATAGCCAAAGTCCCTCAAATAACACAATTTCCAGACATTGATGACATGTCTGCTGTTATCGAAAGTGTGGTTTTGGAAAAGATCCGTATCCGTGAGAAATTTGCGTTGCAACTTGACGAGGCTGATAGTGGACATGCGCAACTCCTGGCCAATGTGCGTTTTGTGGATGTAGACGCAATCAGAGAAAACGTTCTATTTTGCAAGGCATTGAACAGAGATTGATATTAAACATGCATATTCATATTGTAACAGTGAAATCTTTCCTAAATATCATTGCTACTGTCAGAATAAGCATTATTTTCTGTAGGCCTATTCCTGCAAATAGAATGCTTTTGGACAGAATAACAATTTATAGCTTCCTTAAGTGGACATGTTAAGTGCACTTTTTATTTGAAAGAGGAAATTTAAAAGACGATAAAAAAAAAAAACATTTGTGTTTATCTGATTGCTATTCAAGACACTTTTATAAGAATGACTATATTGTTAGGCGGCTACTATAATTTGTTTTCATTATTTCATAATTTTTGGTTGATGGTGTGCCGCGAGATTTTTTGAAGGGAAAAAGTGTGCCCTGGCTCAAAAAAGGTTGGGAAACACTGATTTAGCCTATACGTTTAAAAGGGGAGAACCGCAACAAATGCGTTGAAAGTTTCAAGAAAAAGAAAGAAAGAATACAGCGTGCTGCCTCAACGTCGAGGCCAATGTTAAAATTAGCCTACATAATTCACATGTGGGTCTTGATATGACAAAATGATCTTCATATGCTTCATAATCTTTGAAAATAACCGTTCAGTAACAGTCGTCCCGACTGTCCTCCTTAATTCTGTCATGCTTCTGCAGTGCAGACACGTGTCGTCCAAAAAATCCTATTCCCCCTTGTGTCCGTGCGCAAAGCAAAGTGCTACGGTGTCTCTCAAAATCTGTTGTTTATTTAACATAAAACAATGGATAAAATAACGGTATCCTTGCACGTCCTTCCAGCGGTAGTAGCCTAATGTTTTTGACTGTCAGCATCCCTCTCGCTGTTATCCAACAACAGTAGTGGTGGATTGAATAGCCTACCCCTACAGCCGTGGTGCGTCAAAGCCGTACTCGTGTTGGTTCAGACTGCCCCCCGGTGACCAAAAAGTGTGCGGCAAATCAAAGTGGTGAACCCGCAGATGTAAGTTTTAATTTGCGTTATCTCGCAAAAATATTTGCGTTATCACGCAAATGGTTTGCGTTATCTCGCAAATAGTTTGTGTTATCTCGCAAAAGTGTTAGTCTCCAGTGCATACATTCCCCCCCCCCCCCCCAAAAAAAAATCCCTCCATGTCACCAATGGGCCACAGTATATTTTGCCATTTAAAAAAAAAATCTAAATACTTTGATTAAACCGCATATAACTCTGTACAAACAGAGGACAAAATACCTTGTGGTGTCTCTGGAGTCCTAGAAATCTGGATAAAGCCTGCATGATTGAAGATAGGAGAGGAGAACAGTGAGTAATAGGAGAGTAATATCTGCTATGACAGAAGAGAACAGTTGTTGTGTCTTCTTAGGATGACTGATATGGGTCACATCTTAGAGAAACACTCAGCAATTTTCATCTCTGACCACCTACTGGTTGAAAAGTGGAATTTTCACTCATACATAACCTCTAAAGCTCATTGCAGAATTTCCACCCCAAGGCAGATATGAAATACATGTACATCTAACAAGTTCTTCCCTCACCATTAAAAAAAGTAAAACTTATTACCGTAATTTAAACTGAATTAAACCAAAAAATGTTATTTCTTGATGCCATAAAAGATGTATTTATGTTAACCTTTCCTAGCACATGTTGTTTCTTGAGGCATTCACTGACAGATTTTATACTTTGAGAAAAACACAGAAAAGACAGATCTTTGGTTTTACATATTTCACATGCACACGCATTTATTGCACTTTAAGATGATTAAAATGTTTTAATTCCACTACATTCCAAAACTTCTGTGACCCTTTGAGAACCTGGATGAGTCTCATTGTTTACCTTTCTTGTAGGCCACTGCCATCCCAATGATCAGAGCCACCAACACCAGCAGGGTGATGATGAACAGTGCTGTAACTCCCCCAGAACCTGAGAACATAACACACACACAATATTTTTTTTCCCCCAAGAGCGCTGTCGACTTAAATTGCCTAAAGCCGGGCATACACTGTGCGATATTTTCACTCGTCGGTATTAAGCTCCTGCTCACACTGCACGATGGAATTTTATTATTTAAAAGTTCACACCTCACGACTCATGTCCTCACACTATAGGAGCCGACAGTCGGATGCGACCCAAATGCTTCCACTGTGTGACGCGACAGGCATGTTTCCTTGGTCTGCAGAGGAGGGAACTTGCGCACCTGAGGTGGAGATGAGGTCGCGCTCAACAGCGAATCGCACGGCCCTATTAATTTGTGCATGTGAAGTGTCAAATCGGGTCGTAGCACTGCTTTAACTGTGCGATTTACACACAAGTCACCACCAGGATTTCAAACAGTTTTGATTTTCTTGCGATCCTACAATTGCACGACCGTGTGAAATCGCTTGTCGCTACCCCATGTAGCGTACACTACATGATGCGAGACTCACAATTGACCTGCGATTGAGCAAGAAATCGGCCTGACTCCCAAAAATTCGTGTAGAATAGGGGCAAAAGTCGCACATTGTTAACTCAGCTTATGCCCAGCTTTAATGTCAACAATCAATTAAGTTTTTGTAGCCAGTGATCCCATTCAGTATTGAAAACTACATTGAAACAACACATGACATTACAGAGTCTTCAGTAATATGTTAAGACAGGGAGGCCATTATTTGTGACAATGAGGCTCTGCACAAAAGGTTATAAGGTGCACTGTATAAGATGGTGGCCAGAGTAGGTATTAGCCTGCAACTATGCTGCTCATTAAAACTGCCTATTGCCATTTTTTGTAAATAAATATTTACTAAGTAATAAACTAATATCTGCTAGCATGAACTATTTGCAGTAAGGTTTGGTGTTAAATATGCTTTTTCTGGAAATTCAATGAAAAATCGAATGCGGTTGCACACTCAGAACTTGCAGTATGCCTTCGTTGGTCTTATTAAAAGTAATGCATGAAGTTCTGAGTGTGCAGCAACATTATTTTTCATAAAGTTAACTACTGACCGCCATGCGCACATCACACGTGTGCGTTCATTAAAACCAAAGAAGGACTATTTCTCGACATTAAAAATGGGGGACATGGACAAGATGTATTAAAAGCAATTAAAAGCAATTCCCTTGTCAAAAAGAAAACTTAAAAATCTGATGGTGGTGGTAAGTATTCATGAAAAAGGTAACATTTGAGAATGAGCAGAATGAATTCTGTAATTTAACTATGAAAAATATTACACAGTGCACCTTTAAGTTGGCATGAGCTACCTGATGAGCTTGGTTCTTTCTGTGTTCTGGAGATGAAGGGTAAGATCTTGCTCTCTCTCCTCTCCTGATCAGAATGGCCCACAGAACAGGTGATCCACTCCAACTCAGATGGAGAACGCAGCAGCCAGGAACTCACTCCCACCAAACCGTCGTCATCTGAAAGAGAACACACCACACACACACACACACACACGGACAGACACGGACACACACACACACACTAGGGGGGTAAATCACAGTCTTCATGACGATACGTTACGGTATCAATTTCTTAAATCAGGGATTCGATTTTTTTTCGATACTTAAGAATTCCCCACGATACGATGCGATTCGGTTCGATTCGATTTTTTCCAATTACTTTTCCACTATTATTGTGTTATGGAGCTAGGGCATTGCACAGGGGCCAGCGATTCGATTCTTTTCGATTCTTAAGAATGCCCCACGATACGATGCGATACGATTAAATCGCCGGCCGATACTTCTGATACATCGATACATTTCGATTTTTTTTACATCCCTAACACACACAGATGGAGAACGCAGAAGCCAGGAACTCACTTGCACCAAACTGTCATCATCTGAAAGCAACACACACACACACACACACAGTCACGGACAGACACGGACACACACACACACACTAGGGGTGTAAATCACAGTCTTCATGACGATACAATACCGTATCAATTTCTTAAATCAGGGATTCGATTTTTTTTCGATACTTAAGAATTCCCCACGATACGATGCGGTTCGATTTGATTTTTTCCAATTACTTTTCTTATTGTGTTATGGAGCTAGGGCATTGCACAGGGGCCAGCGATTCGATTATTTTTGATTCTTAAGAATGCCCCACGATACGATGCGATTCGATGAAATCGCCGCCCGATACTTCTGATACATCAATGTATTTCGATTTTATTTACATCCCTAACACACACACACACATATACACACACACACACACGTACACATATACTACGTACTCTCTCTCTCACACACACACACACACACACACACACACACACACACACACACACACACACACACACACACACACACACACACACACACACACACACACACACACACACACACACACACACACACACAGGTAAGGTTCTACATTCATATGACCTGAACATAAGAGCCACACCTATGTAGCATAGTACATAAATGTCTACATACACCCAGGTGAAAAGGTGGTCAATTTAGTACAATAAAAGCTTGACTGAACTGTACTTAGGATGTTAAAAGTGCACTCGTACTTTTAGTGCCAAGAAAAGGTATGTTTGCAATATGCTTATTTAAAGTGTACTTAAAATTAGACGTAATTAAGTTGGTCTCAGAGAAAGTACACTTAGCCAACCATACTTAAAGTGGACTTGGAAGATGTTTGGCTTAAGTGTATTTAGAGGAACATACTTATAGTGTTCTAATAGTGAACTTACGAAAATGTATTTTGTAATAACATATTGCAATTGTACTTGTAAGTGGACAATGATTATACTTCACCCACTTGTCTTTCAAGTGTGATTTTATAAAGTGTGCTTGAATGTAAATCGCTTTAACATATTGCTATTATACTTTTTCTAAGTGTACCATGATTATACTTCACCCAAATATCTTCAAAGTGTGCTTACACAAAGTGCATTTAACCATCATGCATCATCATGCATGTCCCATCATGCAATGCACTTCTTGGAGCTAAACTTCTCAAGCAGAAAGCCATTTATCTCAAAGGCATATATTTGGTTTGCATGAAAACATTAGTCATTTTTATATTCTGCGTTTATAAACTTTAAAAAAAATATTTAACTGGTACACAAAAAATGACCATGTTCCCACCGTCGTTGCGATGGTCACGGATATGTTCTGGAATATATAAGCTCATAACTCCCTTCTTCTTGTGGTGGGAGGTAAGATAGAAGTAGTTGACCAATTGATGGATAGGGGTTGAAAGATTATGACTAAGTATATGGAGATGATACAGGGATAAGTGTATCTGTAAACTCTGTTGCACTGCAATGATTGTAAATGTCAGTTGTACTATGTATGATGTGTGGCAAGTTCTGAGAGACAGCATGGATTATAGTACTGCATTTACTGTATGTTAGGTCATGTACTTGGGAGTATACTGTAAACATACTTAAAGCATACCTGTAATATGTTTACAATACTAAATATGATATACTTTCTAAATATGTTCCTATGTAGTCCAAAGAAACATGAACTTAATATACTTTTCTTGAACTTCAAGTAAGAATAAAATGTCATAGAAGTGTTCTCCAACACTCTTTTAATGCCATACAGGCATGCAAACTTGCCACCTTTCTGCGAAATTTGCCGTTTTGAAATCAAAATGATTCATTTCTGTGAATCGTGCAGATCCAAGGAGAGGGCGTGTCGCGCAAGTTGAAAAGTATACCGAAGAAAATGTCATAGTCCTACAGCTCAATGGCAAATTACTGGAGAGATGCCACCACCGACAATGACGTTTGACCAATCACAGTATTTGTGTTTGTCGGCACAGCCAATAACAAGAACGAGCTCAATCTAAGTCCCACCCTGGCTTCATACTTTGAAAGACGCAAAACCCTGTGTTTCTGGTCTGCTGGGCTCGGGGGGAGCATACCTATGTTCCCACGGCCCATTGGTCCCACGTCACTAAGACTTTTTTTTTTTTCATTTTTTAGACCCATTGGTCCCACAGCCCATTGGTCCCACAGATCATTAGTCCCACAGCCCAGAGGTCCCACATCACAAAGACTTTTAAATTAGGGGTCTTACACAACAGGGCGGTAAAGTTCAAGTTCAAGTTCAAGTAGTTCAAGTAGGTTTTATTGTCAATTTCTTTACATGCACTGGTCATACAAAGAATTTGAAATTACATTTCTTGCTTTCCCATACAGACATAGACTAATTAAGGTAAGGACATAGACAGTATAGACATAGACAGTACTTATACATGGACTTAAGACAGTATGGACATAGACAGTGCTCATACAGACATTTAAAGTGCAAGACTGGACAACAGAAGACTTGTAGAGGACATACATTAAGAGGTATTTGTTGTGTTTTTGTGCTTTTCCTAAAAAAAGTCCTTTATAGCGTTCTGACATGGTAATAGTAGCATTTTGAAGAAAATAAATATAAAAAGGTCTGTCAAGTACACCAGCAGCAGTGTGTGTGTGTGTGTGTGTGTGTGTGTGTGTGTGTGTGTGTGTGTGTGTGTATGTGTTTAGTGCAGGTAGAAGGTGCGGTGTGCGTCTTGTGTGTGTGTTCGTGTGTCTGTGTGTCTGTGTGTGTGTGTGTGTGTGTGTGTGTGTTGTGTGTGTGTGTGTGTGTGTGTGTGTGTGTGTGTGTGTGTGTGTCAGTGTGTGTATGTTTGGGTTTAGTGCAGAAAGTGCAGTGTGCTTGTGTGTGTGTGTGTGTGTGTGTGTGTGTGTGTGTGTGTGTGTGTGTGTGTGTGTGTGTGTGTGTGTGTGTGTGTGTGTGTGTGTGTGTGTGTGTGTGTGTGTGTGTGTGTGTGCATGTTTTGAGTTAGTGCAGGTTGAAAGTTCAGTCACAAGTATAGTAGTGCAGGTGGAATGTTCAGTCGCAGATATGGTGGTGGGGGATGGGGGGGGGGGGTTGTCAGTGGCCTTGCTGGCTAGAGGCTGACAGTGGGGGGGGGGGTTGTCAGTGGCCTTGCTGGCTAGAGGCTGACAGTGGAGGGAGAGTGGGTTGAGTGTTCAGCATCTTGATCGCTTGGTGCATTGTGCTGCTCGCCAGCCGGGTGGTACGGGAACGGAGGCGCCTGTACCTCTTTCCAGAGGGCAGGAGGCTGAACAGTTTGTGTGCAGGGTGGCTTGTGTCTTTGATGATCATCAGTGCTTTCCGGGTGAGGCGTGTGGTGTAAATGTCCTGCAGGGAGGGGAGTGGTACTCCAATGATCTTCTTCGCTGTGTTCACAACACGCTGGAGTGTCTTCCTGTTTTTCTCCGTGCAGCTTCCTCCCCACACTGTGATGCAGTTGGACACGACGCTCTCTATGGTTCCTCTGTAGAATGTTGTCATGATGGAGGGTGTAGCACTTGCCTTCTTTAGTTTGCGCAGGAAGTAGAGACGCTGATGGGCCTTCTTCGCCAGTGATGTAGTGTTGGTGGTCCAAGAGAGGTCGTCGCTGATGTGCACTCCAAGGAACTTGGTGCTGCTCACTCTCTCCACAGCATCGCCGTCGATGGTCAGTGGTGGCAGTTGTTTTTGGACCCTTTGGAAGTTGACAACAATCTCCTTGGTCTTGTTGACATTCAGCAGGAGGTTGTTGTCTTTGCACCATCTGGCCAGCAGGTCTACTTCTTCTCTGTAGTGAGTCTCATCGCCCTTGGTGATGAGGCCCACCAGTGTTGTATCATCCGCAAACTTCACTAGATGGTTAGTGCTGTGGGTCGTTGTGCAGTCGTGTGTCAGCAGCGTGAACAGCAGGGGGCTGAGAACACAACCTTGCGGAGCCCCCGTGCTCAGGGTCAGGGTGCTCGAGGTGTTGTTCCCTACCCGTACTGCTTGTGGTCTTTGCATCAGGAAGTCCAGCAGCCAGTTGCAGAGGGAGGTGCTGAAACCTAGTTTGTCCAGTTTTCTGATGAGTTGTTGTGGTATTATGGTATTGAATGCTGAACTGAAGTCAATGAACAGCATTCTCACATATGAGTCTTTATTGTCCAAGTGGGTGAGGGCTGGATGGAGGGCAGAGCAAATTGCATCCTCCGTGGATCGCTTGGCTCGGTATGCGAACTGGTAGGGGTCTAGGGTGGGGGGTAGGGTGGCTTTGATGTGTGACAGGACTAGCCGTTCGAAGCACTTCATGATTATGGGCGTCAGTGCTACAGGACGGTAGTCATTGAAGCATGATGGTGATGATTTCTTCGGCACAGGTATGATGGTAGCAGCTTTGAAAAGTGATGGGATGACTGCTTGCTCCAGAGAGATGTTAAAGATGTCTGTGAAGACATCCTTCAGCTCTTCTGCACAATCCTTCAACACTCGGCCTGGTATGTTGTCTGGGCCAGCTGCTTTGCGTGGGTTGATGGTGGCCAGTGTCCTCTTAACACTGGCAGAGGACAGGTAAAGGGGTTGATCATGGGGGGGAGGGGGAGTTTTCTGTGGGTGAGTGTCATTTTGTGCTTCAAAGCGGGCAAAGAAACTGTTCAGGTCGTTTAGCAGAGAGGTGTTGTTGTCACAGCTTCGTGGTGCAGGCTTATAGTCCGTGATGGCCTGTATGCCCTGCCACAGGCTCTGTGCATCTCTGCTGTCTTTGAAGTGTGTTGTTATTTTGTCTGAGTATTCCTTTTTTGCTTTCCTGATGCCCTGGGACAGGTTAGCCCTTGCTGTCTTTAGGCCAGCTACGTCTCCTGCTCTGAAGGCTTTGTCTCTGGCCCTCAGCAGTCGGTGAACGTCTCCTGTGAACCATGGCTTCTGGTTGGCCCTGGTAGTGATGTGTTTTATTTCTGTAACATCATCGATGCATTTTGTGATGTAGGAGGTCACAGTGTCTGTGTACTCCTCAATGTCAATGTGATTGCTGTGGGTGGCAGTTGTTTTGAAAATGTCCCAGTCTGTGGTTTCAAAGCGTCGTGGAATGGCCGCGTTTTTTACCGGCGTCGGTGAAAATACATTGAAACATATCTGTCCTTACACACCAACCGGCGGTAGTCGAGCGTCAGTGGCGCGGGAGCCGGCTCCGCGCCGCGCCGCGCTGCATTTGGAAAATAGAACTCGAGCGTATTTTTCACGCCGGCGACCGGCGGTGTCTCATTCAAATGAATGGCAGAGTAGCATGCTAGCTTTGGCTGTGGGGTTTTTTTGAACAGGACTGGCTGCGCACGCTTATGCTGTCAGTGTGAAAGGCATAGAAAAACACACCGGCCGAAACTCAGCAGAAAGACCGCGTTCGTTCCGCGGCAGCTGAGGCTTGAGGCATATATGTAGAGAGTAGAGTAGAGTAGAGTATCTTTTATTGATCCCAGGGGGAAATTAAGGTGTCAAGTAGCATACACACATACATAAATGAAGACATTGCTCACAAGACGTAACACACATATTACACATAAAATAATCATCATATATAGCTCACTGTTACATATATTTTCCAAGGCATCTCTCTCCCTCTCTCTCTCTCTCTCTCCCTCACTCTCTCTCTCTCTCTCACACTCTCTCCCTCTCTCTCTCTCTCTCTCTCTCACACACACACACACACACACACACACACACACACACACACACACACACACCAAAAATAAAGTGTAAAGTGTCCACAGTGTTCACATGTGCCTTAGCTGAGTGGCACATAGAAGCCAACACAAAGTGGCCATAAAGTGTCCAGGAGTGTCCATAGTCTCTCTGCCTAGTACAATGTCCATTGTATTCCTTGGAAAAAGAGATGAGATGGGGGGGGGGGTGTAACACAAGTCGCCCCCCTGTCTCACTACACACACACACACACACACACACACACACACACACACACACACACACACACACACACACACACACACACACACACACACACACACACACACACACACACACACACACACACACCAAAAATAAAGTGTACATAGTGTCACCTGTGCTGGGTGGCCAAAAAACAAAGTGTCCAGGAGTATCAGTAGTCCAGGGGGTTACACAAGTCACCAACTGTGTCTCTACACACACACACACACACACACACACACACACACACACACACACACACACACACACACACACACACACACACACACACACACACACACACACACACACACAAGCAGCTGTGCATTGTCCAGTGACTGCACTGTCCAGTGAAGAGGAGTCGAAGGGTAAAGGGTTAAGAGTCCAGGTAAATAAAGTGTGCAGGAGTGGGATTTGTTATGCAGTCCAGTCCCCTATGACAATCTCTCTTTGTGTGTCCTTCTGTGCAATGTTGAAAAGCTGGATAGCCCTGGGTACAAATGACTTCCGCAGCCTGTCTGTCTTGCAGGAGATGGCGCGCAGTCTGTAGCTGAACAGGCTTCTCTGGTTGTTGAGGACTGGGTACAGGGGGTGCTCGTAGTTGTCCAAAATAGAGTCCAATCTGCTAAGTGTCCTCTTGTCAGCAGTGGTTGTGAGGGCGTCCAGTTCTGTGCCGACAACAGACCCTGCTTTCCTCACCAGCCTGTCAAGCCGTCCAGCATCTCTCTTCCTAATGCTGCCACCCCAGCATGCCACAGCATAGGAGAGCACACTGGCCATGGCAGACTGGTAGAACATCTGCAGGAGTCTGTTGCAGACATTGAAAGACCTCAGCTTTCTCAGAAAGTAGAGTCTGCTCTGTCCTTTCTTGTACAGTGCATGTGAGTTTGCAGACCAGTCCAGTTTAGAGTCCAGGTGAACACCCAGGTACTTGTATGTGGAGACTGTCTCCACTGTCTCCCCCTCGATGGAGACAGGCACCAGGGGTGGGGTGGTTCGCCTGAAGTCGATCACCATTTCTTTGGTTTTGGTGGTGTTCAGCCGCAGCTGGTTGGTTCTGCACCATTTGACAAAGTTCTCCACCAGTCCCCTGTACTCCCCCTCCTGTCCATCTTTGATGCATCCAACAATGGCTGTGTCATCCGAGAACTTTTGCATGTGGCAGGTCTTTGTGTTGTAGTTGAAGTCAGTGGTGTATAGGGTGAACAGCACGGGGGAAAGCACTGTTCCTTGTGGAGCTCCAGTGCTGCTGACTACAGTCTCTGATGTGATGTCACCTAGTCTGACGAACTGGGGCCTTCCAGTGAGGTAGTCTGTGATCCAGTTGACCAGCCCCGTCTCCACTCCCATCTGCAGTAGTTTGTTTCTCAACAGGAGTGGCTGTATTGTGTTGAAGGCGCTGGAGAAATCAAAGAACATGATTCTAACAGCACTGCTTCCTTTGTCCAGGTGAGAATGCACTCTGTGCAGCAGATACAGAATAGCATCCTCAACTCCCACCTTCTCCTGGTAGGCAAATTGTAGTGGGTCTAGTGCGTGGTGAACTTGGGGTTTCAGTATGTTGAGCAGCAGCGCACGCTCGAATGTCTTCATTATATGTGATGTGAGGGCTACTGGTCTGTAGTCGTTCAGTTCTTTGGGGTGTGGCTTTTTGGGGACAGGTATGAGGCATGATGTTTTCCACTGTGTGGGCACCTTACCCACTTGCAGACTCTTGTTGAAGATGTGTTGCAGTGGCTCAGCTAGCTCTTCTGCACAGGTCTTGAGGAGTCTGGCGCTGACTCCATCGGGTCCGTTGGCCTTCGGCTTAAGCCTTCGCAGTGCGCTCCTGACTTGTCCTGTCGTGATGATGGGGGGTGGCTGCGCAGTTTGCAGTGGGGGAGGGGTGGGGAGAGGTTCCATTGGTGTCTGTGTGTCAGTGCAGGTTACTTCAGAGGAGGTGTGAGAAGGAGGAGGGAAGTCCAGTGTGAAAGCTGAGGGGAGAGGGGGGATGGGAGAGGTGCAGGGGACTTCAGAGGAGGGAGGAGGAGGGGGAGGGAGGTCCAGTGTCAATGCTGGGGGGAGAGGGGGGATGGGAGAGGTGCAGGGGACTTCAGATGGGGTAGGAGGAGGAGGAGGGAGGTCCAGTGTGAGTGCTGGAGGCTGAGGGGGGATGGGTGAGGTGTGGGCTGCACAGACCAAAGGTGTTGAGATGTCTTCAGTGGTGAGAGAGTGGGGAGGGGGGCACCGCATGGTGGGAGTTGTACTGCGAGCCGTGCAGTCTTCAGATGGGCAATTAAATCTGTTGTAGAACAGATTAAGCTCATCTGCTCTGTCTTTATTGCCCTCAGCCCCTCCACTCTTGGCTCCAAAGCCTGTCATCGCTCTGATGCCCTGCCACAACTGCCTTGGGTTGCTTTCCATCTTCCTCTCCACTTTCCTCCCATACGCCTCCTTAGCAGCCCTCAGCTCTCTCTTCAGCTCTCTCTGAGTGCTCCTCAGCTCCTCAGCCTTGCCCTCCTTGAATGCCTTCTTCTTGTGTTTCAGGAGTTCTCTCACCCTCCTAGTCACCCAGGGTTTATTATTGGGGAAGCAGCGCACAGTCTTGGTTGGGACAGCAACATCCATACAAAAATTGAGGTAGTCAGCTGTGCAATCAGTGATCTCCTCCAAGTTCTCACTATCCTGCAGTACACTCCAGTGTGTGGACTGAAAGCAGTCTCTCAGCGCCTCTTCTGCCTCAGGAGTCCACACTCTCACAACTTCCACAACTCAATATTTCCACATTTCTGAGTAAACTAATAACAAAAAAGGTGTAAGACATTTAACCCTTTACAGTGTGACCTACACTTGCTATTTGTTTTTATAATTTCCTCTGCTCAGTGTTTTAGCTTCATTCCCAAAAGTAGAAAAGCACCTACAACTGCACTGCTACTACTAAGAATAGCAATAATAATTGGTTTTACACAATAAAAAGTGGCCCATAAAATATCATTACAGTCAGGGGTGGCACACTTGAACAGTGTCATTCATGCCCCAGTGGTAAGCTGCCATAAAATGAAATATATTTATAGGATACATGTGTTTTTACTGTAATTGAGGAACATTCCCATGCCTAAATTTGAATAATTTCTTAGAAATGTGGGAACATTAAGCAGCAGGAATATACTGTGGGACCAATGAACTTAAAGAATAATGTTAAAAGTCTTTGTGATGTGAGACCCATGGGTTGTGGGACCAATGGGTCTAAAAATGAATGAAAAAGTCTTAGTGATGTGGGACCAATGGGCTGTGGGATCAATGGGCTGTGGAACCATTGGGACTAATTTGAAAAAAACATAAAAGTCTTGGCAATGTGGGACCAATGGGCTGTGGGACCAATGGGCCGTGGGAACATGTTGGAACTGTATTTTATTCTTTATGAGAGCAAACATGTTGCCTTGGCACAAATGTGCCCTTTCACATTCAAGAATTCCTGTTCAAGGCTAAGCAGAAGATTTCTGGACTGTGCGAGGACTTTATCTGTACCAGAACAATGGAATGCCCAAACACAACAGAGTTGCATCTCCACATGGCAGGCCAAGGCCTGTGTGTTCGTTGCCTGATTATCATAGACTTGCAATCGAGATTCGATCTGCAGCGCCGCCGAAGGTGTTGCGTCACTAGGAGGGCGCAGCCTGGCTAGTGTGTTCGTGTGTTTGTGTGTGTGTGTGTGTGTGAATGAATTAATCTCTATCCGGGTACGCCCCCTTTTCCCCTTAGCGGATAGAGATAATTGTAATCAGGGACAATCTTTCAATAAATATGGCTTGGAGATATTTCAGTGTTAGAACGAGTGGGGAAAATGGTAACTGACGGTTCTCCCCATCCGCTCTCCAAGCCGGCTTGAAACTTAATTAAGGATTCTCTGTGTCTTTCATTTCAGGTCTTTCATATTTACAAATGTTAAGGGTTTGAACCTAACATTTACTTGGTCCTTCAGAACCGGATCCCAAGATACCCGACGATTCCAGCACGCGAGGAGGGAACCAGGAAAGTCTGTGGCCACAGCACTAAGACCCGTTTCCGGGACTGGTCTCTCCCTCGCAGGCTGGGATCCGACGGTTGACAGGAATCTTGAAAAGACCAGAGAATCGTGAGAAGGCCTACATTTTTATTTTTATTTAAAAAGGATTGAATGAAAAGACGGTAAAATAAGAGAAGACAAAACCCTGACAATTCTAGACTCTATCAGGTAAAAAGGGAGGGCAGACTCCTCTGTGTTGTTGAACAAGTTAAAATCTGAAGACTACGTAAAGTAAAGTACGTAGTACGAGTACGAGAAACTAGTACGAGAAACTAGTTTAAATTCTGTGTTCTCTGCGTTGAGAGAAAGTGTGCGTGAAAGGATTCGTATTACCACTCGGTAATACGTTTCATACCAATACAACAAGGTTCAAATAGCGAGTCTTTGTGGAAGCCTGTATGCAAGAAGATTCCACCTGTGAGGGGCACGTATCCTCGGAGGTTGAAGTGAATCTTACCACAAACGATCGTTGATCGCTATCTTGTTGAAAAGTGTATCCAACAATAGAGGCACTGTAGGTGTTGTGACGTTGGACTAAATTCATAGAGACAAAATGGGGGGCAGTAACAGCAAAAGAAGTGAAAAGTTCCTTGCTGAAATGCAATGCAAGGACTGGAAAATCGTGCATAGAGAAAATCCTAGTGCAGTAGCACCGCTGTGTTACTGGGTAAAAAACTATGGGTTTAATGAAAAGTTGTCTACAACAAACCTAACATTTATGGCCTGGCCAGCAGGGCCAACAGGAACACTACAATGAACACCAAAACTATCACGGCCAACGTCGAGGCCAACACCAAAATTCCTGACTAGACCGAGAGCACCAGTATCGACCGTACGGGCATGGCCCCTCGGCCGATGACTGGTTTGATGATAATGAGGAAACGGACGGGGATGTGGAAGAGGTAGACGTCGTTCTAAACTTAGAGGGATTGTTTTACCAAGAAAAAATTAGACCTGAAATTACCCTTCTGGTCCAAGGGACCCCCGTACGTTTCCTCTGTGACTCTGGTGCTAAAAAAAAAAAAAAAAAAAAACAAAAAAAGCAAATGACAGCCATTTGGATTACTCACAGAGCAGTTAAGGTCTCAGATAGCCTACCATATAATAATAATAATAATAATAATAATAATAATAATAATAATAATAATAATAATTGTATTTGTATAACACTGTGTCATACAAGGCAAGTAATATGGATATCTGTTTGTCTGTCTGTGTGGGCCCTATTTGTTGTATGAATTGTCCTAGTGGGACACCCCACTGTGTGTGTGAGAAAGATTGTATATGTGTCTGTGGAGTGTACGTGTGTATCTGTGGAGTGAGTGCCTAAATATGTCTGAGAGTGGAAGAACATTTTTAGTTAGAGTTTTTTTTTTAGTAGAGTTAGCTGGAGCTTGGGAGTGCACATGTTGAAACAACATTTTTAAAATAAGAATAAGCCTTTTATTTTATTCTACAATTCAACTTTGAGGTGTAGGATTTTGTCATGATTTTGTTTTTCCACACATTCTTACCCATTTATTTTTGATTAGGAGAAAACAGGGTTGTGGAGTTATGTTGTTTCTTTACTATTTTCAATTGAAAGTTAACATGTTAATGTTTAAGCCTTTAAGACACGGCATTATAAATTAGCTGTTACCAGAATGGCAATGACCAAGTCATAATGTATTACTAAAGGCCCCGTGCACTGTCATGGTAGTGTAGTGTAGTTGCAAAAGAGTTTGCTTTCATGATTTACAGTACCAAAATGTCTTTGTTTCTTCTAAAGAATAGATGAAGCTTTCTCCTTGTTCTTATTTTTTTTAAAGAACAATGGGTTTGAGATCTTGAAATAACGCAGGCGTTATTTGATGGCCCAAAGGTGCTGTGAGTAAACCTAATTTGGACCTGGTCTGAGAGTTAGGTCACATGTGCTGAACATTTCTAGAAATTTAGGTTGTCATTTTGTTTTGATTGACGTTTAACTATGACTTATTTCTTTGTTTTATTTCATCGAATTTCTTGCCTTATTATGTTCTATTTTGATGAGTTATTGATCAATGGATCATGGGTTTGGTTTAATTTTAATGAATTAATAATTTTAATTTTAATGGTTTATTTTAATGACTGGAGCACAATGTTGACTCTGATAAACTAGACTCTGAATACACAGAGGCGCTTGACAACGTCGCCCAAGCAAAGATAACAGTGTCCTATGTGTAGATGTTTACATTAGCTCGGATAGATATTAAAAGGCTCAGAGGCTCTCTCTAAGTAGCCCAAGGTCTTCTGCAGGCACCCCTTATCAGACACAGCAGGCCCAGCTATCAACATGCAAATTTCTGTGGCAGAGACAGAAAGACACTTAATATTGAAACCTCCAACAGTGTATGCTAAACCACCTGTTTGTCACTGAAAAGACAATAAGAACTAAAAAAAAAAAAAAAAAATCTGAACACCGACCTAGATAAACAATACCAAAGCTTAAAGATATGTTAAATATCTATCATTGTCATTAGTTTAATACTGTAAGTGTGAACATTGCTTCACATGGTGTGTGATGAGACATGTCAATGTTCTCTATTTGCTTTTAAAAGTTTGAATTTGATGACGTTGGGATCCTTATATTTTCATTTGTTTGATTTATAAACAAAGAGACAGTTGTCTAACTCTGTCTTTTCATTTCAGTCGTCAACTTGCAATCAAAGTGAAAACTGATTGCCAATAAGGTTTTAGTTCCGTTACAAATGTTTTATGTAGCCGATACATGAAGTCAATCATTTTTTGCTCTGATTTGATTTCAAATTGATCTGGCTTGAGTGTACATGAAAGAAAGTTGTTTTCCCAATATTTTTTTTTTGTTCTTTGAGGAACAGGCCTAGTGTTATGGAAACGAGCTGAAACACAGCTGATGTGAATGGAAGGAACCTAGACAATACCAATGATCGCTAGGTTAAGTGAATTTTGTTTTTAACACTAGAACTACCAGGATTTTTCTGCCTACCTAGAAGTACCAGAGAGGGGTCATTTGACCCGGTGGCTTTTACCTAATACACTAATCACTCATTTTGTTATGGTAATGAGGCTGTTAGGGGCCGTGTGTGGGGTGAGGTTTGAGGGTTGAGGGGGTCACACCTTACAGTGCTAACAGCCAAGACAGAGGGACAGACAGCTTCTTCCCAAGGGCTGTCAGCCTCCAAAATCAGTCACCACAGGTAAATAGCAACTTGCATGAAGATATCAGCAATAAAGACAGATAGCACAGTTTGGCGGACAGTTTGTTACCGTTTTTCTCCATTGGTTTGGCTCATTTCTTGAAACTGAGATGTCATTCTCAAAACATGGACAAATCCCAAAACTAATTTGCATTTTCTCACAACAGAATGGCATTTATCATTGCTTTCATCAAATTTCAAATGCTTTTGTACATGTCTCAATCATTTAGTACATCCTTGCAAATGGTTATGTACAAGTATCCTACAGTTAACACAATCAGTTTACATTTAGTAGAATTTTCAACTGAATGTACCTTGCTGATCTATCCCAATTGGTTGATTTTCAGTGTAATAGTTGTCCTGAAAACATGTCAGCACATTTTCTTCATATAAGTCATCAATGAACGAACGTGTGAATGTCCCATGTGATCATGACGAATCATATGACTGCAACCAGATAATGGTTGAATTACAGTTTTTCTCGATTGTTTTGGCTCATTTCTTGAAACTGAGATGACATTCCTATAACCATTGGGTCATTTGGACAAACATTTTTACACTTCTGCACAACAGTTCAGATAACTAGCAAAATGTCATATACCTCCCAAAACACCTCATTCTTGCATCAGCACTAAACCGTCTGACATATAAATAGTCAGTACCATCAAAATGGCATAGATCCTTCTCAATTGCTTTGGCTCATTTGCATTCATTTAGTCCTTCTGTCAAAATAAACTGGATGGTTCAGCATAACTACATGGATCCTCATCACTCGCTCATATCACCACAAAAACAGTTTACCCATGTGTCAAAACTAAATTTCTTCCCCACATATATCATCAGTACCCTCAAAATACATTGTCCCTTTGCCATTGTGTAAGCACTGCCAGTCAAAATGGTTAGGTGTTTTATCTACGTTCAGCTAACAGATTTCGACTATGTATAAAAATGAAAAAGTGAGTGAAACTATTGAAGTTTGACAACACAGATAATTTACCAAGGACATTTATCAGTAACTTTCTTTACTGTAAATTCATATACAGAAAGTAATGCCCATATATCACAGGTTTCTCATGGGTTTGGCTCATTTCTCAAAACAGAGATAACATGGACAAATGCCAAAGCAACTAGCAATTGTTCAAAACAGAATGTCGTTTGAAAAAATGAAATTAGCCAAATAACATGGAAACTGTAGTATACACGGTTGTAAAATTATTTTCTACTAACTAGTAAAGTTACAATACCATCTGACCTGTTGAACACTGTCATGAATTTACTATGTAATGAAATTCTTAAAATATGATGTCCTTGACAGTTTTGGGAACTACGTAGACCACTTTGCATATGATGACTTACACAATGAAATAATGCTGACGTGTTTTGGAGAGGGCAACCATTAGACTGAGAATTGTCTAATTCGTTTAGATAAGCAAGGTGAATTTATTTGGAAAATGTGCTGAATGTATGCTGAATGTGTCAACTGAAGGGTATTTGTACATATCCATCTGCAGAGATGTACTAAACATTTGAGACATGTACAAAGCATTTGATATCTGATGAAAGCAATGAAAAATGCCATTCTGTTTTGGGAAATTGCAAGTTGGTTTGGGGATTTGTCCGTGTTGTTTTGAGAATGTCATCTCAGTTTCGAGAAATTAGCCAAACCAATCGAGAAAAACTGTAACGTGTGAATCTCCCATGCCATGTGACCATAACGACTCATGTGAATGCAACCTGGCAATTGTTAGATGGATAAATACCAGTGCATGTGGACTACTGCTTAATTTCCCTCAAAAATGTTGTGGTGAAAGAAGCTCCTCTCCAAGGAACGAAGATGCAGAGATACAGCACTCAACAGGCATTGGAAATGATCCACACACACACACACACACTCACACTCTGTGTCTCAAGTGACAGCTGTGAGCTGCTAACAGCCACATTTCCACAACAAAAGGAGTGTCCGCAGGGGGTCCAAAGGGTCAAATGACCCCCTTGTGGGGCTTTTAGGTAAAAAGGTCAATTGACCCCTCCGTGGTAGTTCTAGTGTTAATTTAATGAGTTTCACAAGATTTTTCCAGAGTTTGTTTTGTTTCAATTGGGTAATAATTTTAGTTATAACACTTGATAAAATGACAACTGTTTATTTTTTTTCTTTCTTTCAAACCATGAAAAGTTTGACCTAAAGTTAGACAAGGTCTTACCTTTATACCTTAGATAAAGGGTCTGTCCGGTTGTTTGTTTCATTTTTCTTTTAAAGTTGCGTATTTTACAATGGCAGTTGTGTTTTCTTTCTTTTTATCTCTTACATTTTGATTGGTTGATCTAGTGATCTGTATGTCTGGGTGATGACAGTGAAACTTTGGAATGGTGTGAGAAAGTGGAGAGTAGTAATAAATGTCATTCATTTTAAATAGATGAAGCCATGGGCTAAGCCATGTATCAACAGGAGGGATATTATTGGATTCTCAAATATTACTCATACTCAATTTTTTTATTTTTACAAAATACATTTTTGAATGTACTGACATTATTGGCAGGAGTTGGGCTAGGCTCCTATATCACCATGACCTCATGACAAAAGGACAGTGAGGACTGCATGCCAATATATTTCAGTTCTGTTACAAAGTGATTTATGCAGGCCTAACTATCATGTAAAGACAGCCAATACTATGGGTATAGTCATTTTGTACGGCATGCTTAATGTTTCTTAATGTTTCTTCTACATTCTATATTGGATGAACTATGTGGTCAACACCACATTTTGTCAGTTTGCGTTTATCGCCTATTCTGTAAGGAACTGTAATGTAAACGTGAGCCACAATAGTCAGATACTGACCAGAGTAATTTTCTTTTTCATAATTTTGCTCTTGATAAATTGTTGTTCCCCGGGAATGTAGAGCTATCTATTTTATTTTGATTATAGATTATGAGAGAATGGTTGGGCGGCTTTGGGTTTTGTTTTGTCTAAACTAACAAAACATTTTTTGTTTCCTCTCTATTATAATGCTCTCTAATCTGTGCACCTCCTCTAAACTAATGTCTGTGTATTTCTTTAAGCAAATGTTTTGAAAAAGCCTGCCTTGATGTAGGCTATGCGAGTGATTCTCTGATTCGGCTACACTTTTAAGTCCGTGGATTTGATTTGCCAATTCCACTAACTATTAAGATTAAGCTTGGCAATTTGTTTGTTTGCCACTATGTAAACATCTAGGTCATTTAGTTGGGAAAAATACTGATAATTGACTTTTTGCTTTTGCCAAAAGCGTAGGGGAATCGTAGAATCACTCATGCACCTATGAACTGGAGGGTGTTGGAAGATGTTTACTTCTCATCATTTACTGTGCTCAAAGTCTGTTTCGGAAATTACTTAAGTCTTATTGAGTCATGTGGATGGCACATGTCTCAAACAGGAGAGATATTTTAGGATTAATCAGTGCATCAAACAAATATGTGTATAGGGCACATGTTAAATGAAACCTTGTTCTGAAACTTCACCCCTTAACCTAACCTAAAACAAACATAAAAGAGCTACAATGTGGAATCAAATTGCATCAGGGTTTGAATCATTTGTATGTTGGTGGTGTACTATAAACAAAAATGTGGACAGAATGAACAACATCCACTATAAATGTGCAGGCGCTGGGCAACAAAACTGAATTCGGGTTCAGGGCCATCCATGAACAACTGAAGGCAACCTGCCTAATGGCATTCCAATCTCGTATTGCGGTTGATATGCTTTTGGCCGATAGGAGTGTGTGCTCTATTTTTGGTTATCAATGTTGTTCCTTCATACCGAACAATACGGCAGCTGACGAAAGTGTCACCAGGGCGATAGAGGGACTGGGATCCCTCAACCAAAAAGAAAATGAAAGACCACTCCAGGGTCGACACTTCAGTGTGGGATGGTTTCTCTGACATGTTGGCAAATACAGACAGTTGGCAGCGTCCATAATCATGTCTATTGCAATATTTGCGGCGATCCTCACGTTATGTGGATGTTGTTGTATTCTTTGTATTAGAGTGTTGTGCACCAGATTTAGTACCACTGCCATTGCACAAATGGAAGAAAAAATGTCAAACCTATATGCTCTTCTAACTAGACAGGATAGTGATGTCGATGACACTATGATGATGTTGTTGGTGGAGACCATGAGCCTCCACACCAATCTGACGATTCCATCCAGGTCCCTGATCTGTTCCCTGACCCAGGGGATTATGCTCGGGGCCTCTAAGTGTACCTATTTAAAGAAAAAATCATTTGAAGTCATCACTGGATGATGTTAATGTTTGCCTCTATATAGAATAAACAGGGGGAAATGTTGGAACTGTATTTTATTCTTTATGAGAGCAAACATGTTGCCTTGGCACAAATGTGCCCTTTCACATTCAAGAATTCCTGTTCAAGGCTAAGCAGAAGATTTCTGGACTGTGCGAGGACTTTATCTGTACCAGAACAATGGAATGCCCAAACACAACAGAGTTGCATCTCCACATGGCAGGCCAAGGCCTGTGTGTTCGTTGCCTGATTATCATAGACTTGCAATCGAGATTCGATCTGCAGCGCCGCCGAAGGTGTTGCGTCACTAGGAGGGCGCAGCCTGGCTAGTGTGTTCGTGTGTTTGTGTGTGTGTGTGTGTGTGTGTGTGAATGAATTAATCTCTATCCGGGTACGCCCCCTTTTCCCCTTAGCGGATAGAGATAATTGTAATCAGGGACAATCTTTCAATAAATATGGCTTGGAGATATTTCAGTGTTAGAACGAGTGGGGAAAATGGTAACTGACGGTTCTCCCCATCCGCTCTCCAAGCCGGCTTGAAACTTAATTAAGGATTCTCTGTGTCTTTCATTTCAGGTCTTTCATATTTACAAATGTTAAGGGTTTGAACCTAACAGAACATAGGGCTGACCCCGGCTGGGGTAATTATATCAAATTTCTTAGTCCTTTACAGCCTGATCTCCAAAAATTCCGTGCTCCTGGACACGGATGTTAAGGACACAAAATCCGTGTCCAGGAGCACGGATTTTGCCAAAATTCCGTGCTCCTGGACACGGAATTGTTTTCCGTGCTCCTGGACACGAAATTGTTTTCCGTGATGGGCACACAGAAGTGCTTTCTATAGGATATTACCACAGCACTGTGTTAACTCTATCATTAGAAAATACATACCAAATGCTAATCCTAAACAAAATAATGCTACAGCAATTTAAGTTGTGCCCTGACCAAAACAATCCCTAACCTTAACCTGTCATTACAGACATATTTTTGAGAAATACCTTTTCCAGTTGGTTGCTAGGCTATCAAACTCATATAATGAATGCAAGAAAACTAGCTGTGCCCAGACCAAAACAATTTCTAACCCTAACCTGTCAGTAAGAAATGTTTTTTTTTAGACAAATATTTGAAATTAGAAAAATCTTGACAAAACACAAGACTGTGGAAACATAGAGCTGTGGGAGTATAGAGAGCAATTCTGTGTGTCCATCACGGAAAATAATTCTGGATTATTTGGAGATCATGTTGCTTGTCCTTTAATATACTAGAACGTTTCTGATTATATGAACATGTTCAGGTGATCTGACACAGATAGTCGTTTCCCAGAGAGGTGTGAGAGAGTTGTGTCCTTGTTTTGCCTGATAATTTGACTCCGGAGCTTCCCTGCCCTCGTGAAAAATAATTTATTCTCATAAGAGCTCCGAAAGCTTGGTTAAATGCACGTGTTCCTGGTATTCTGTAGTTTTGGTTAATGATTTGAAATGTCCATTTACGCTAACAGTAGAATAGTTCAGTTTCCGTTCTCTGGTTATAGGCGATGCAAAGGACATCTGATTTCTGCGCGAGTGAATCCAACTTGGAGAGTTTAGCGGAAGAGTGCGCTACAAGAGTGCGCTACAGGACAAAAAAGGCTAAAGTATCTACCGGGTAAAAAAATAAATACGATAAATAAACAAAACAGGTGAACCAGCGCATGTAGGCTACGCGAGGCATACCGTGCATATGCTGCAGGCAGCTTTTAAAGCGCACAAGAGGGAAGGGAGAGAGAGAAGGCCAGTCAGTCTAGCGTTTGACACGGGACAAATTGCAATAGTTGGCCAAATCATTGCAAGTTTTTGTGTAATCCGATGCCCTAGTACAGTGGTGCTCAAACTGTGGTACGTGTACCACTGGTGGTACTTGAGACATCTCTGGTGGTACTTGGAAGAATTCATTTTTTGTGCATTGATTTGAAGGCTGATTTGTCTCTTTGGTCTCACATTTTGTAATATTGAACAGATGTGAAAACATAATGTACAATAATACAAGGCAAGCAAGAAATTTAAAAACAAACTTGCACTGAATGTGACCGTAGCTGTTGATGCCATTATGAACCTCTCCTGTATTGACTGGCAAAAGTGAATAGGGAAGGCCTTTGCTGCGATATTCTAATGTTGGTTGTCAAGGTGGTACTCGGAAAACTCAATATTTTCTCAGGTGGTACTTCACACAAAAAGTTCCACTGCCCTAGTATGTCTAACGGTAGGGACACATAGACGAGAATTTGCAAATTTTGCCATTGGTTCCTATGGAGCCACGCGAACAGGGGCGAAGTCGAGTGAAACGACGCGAGCTGGAGTGAAACGACGCGAGCTGGGGCGCAGCGAAGCGAAATTCGCGCAAAGCGAAACACATTGGGAAAGTTTTAATGCTATGCAAATGAGGAGCAAATTTCGCCTGCCAACAACAAATCAAATCAAATGTCGTCACAGGGCGCCAATATTCGTTCATCTTGCACTTGCCCTTGCTTGTTGACATTTGCTGGCCATTTAAAAATGGAGGAGAAGCTAGTACTCGCTGTCTATAACCACCCAGTATTATACGACACGTCTTTAAACATCTACAGAAATAACCTGCAGAAAAACGATGCCTGGAAGGCTATTGCAGAGCTCGTTGGAGTGAATGGTGGGTTTATAAAAAATATTTATTTTTTGCAGAAAGACTATGCATGACATTAAAAACGGTGTAATGACAGTGTCTTAACAATGGCAGTTTTCAAGGTGACATGAGCATACTCTTATTTCCTCTGGCTTAATTCAGTATTGGTCTAATGATGTATGTGTGTGCCTACCTCCAAGTTTTGCCAATAAAATAAAAAAAAAGATTGTATTTACTTTGTTCAATTATTTGTGTCTGATGGTTGGTTGATCTTCCCATATCACGGCCTGGTGGCATTTGCGCCCTACAACTTGGACTGAAGGACATGTGAACACAAAAACCCTCACTGTAGTTGTATCAAGCACAATAACTTTTCATAAGAAATAGAGTCATGACCATACAGTATTTGTCAGATGGTTGGTTGGTCTTCCCATATCTTCCCATCCATTGCTGGCATCTGTCCCACTTTTGCAAATAAACCTCATTTAAAAAAAGAGTATAGGCCTACATGTCTGAGTATCTGTGTCTGATGGGTCGTTGATCTTCCCATATCTTCCCATCTGATGACCTAGCCAGGATCTATACCACATGCCAACTGAATTGAAAGAACACCAAGGCTTCATGTTTATTTGTAATGACACTCTTTTCACAAGAGACATGCATGCATTCATGCATGGTTGATGCAATTATTAAGGTGTCGCATATGCTATCCATTTTTAAACTCATATAGAGGATCAATGCTGGAAGAAATGGAAGGGCCTCCGGGATACCTACAGGAAGGAGAAGCAGAAGGAGAAGGAGAGGACAAGGAGTGGGGCAGAAGCCTCTCATGCCAGGCAATGGCAGTACTGCGGCATCATGAGTTTCTTGGACCGTTTCCTTGGGTTCAGGGAAACTTCTGGAAATGTTATGCGAGGTGATGGCGAGGCCTCGCTGACCGAGTCTGACATTAGCGTGGAGGTGGTCCAAGCAGACGTCCAGCGGCCCCAGACCCCACAGATGCAGATGGTGCCATATCGGGGAGGCCACCTTGCCACGTCCACCCCCACCCCTAACTCCAGCACCTTCTGCTGCAGTGGGCAAGAAAAGGCCTGCACAGGAGCAGCTAACCGTCTTTGAGAGTAAACTGCTCGGTGTGGTATAATCTTTGAGGCCACTGGAGGACGAGGACGAGCTCTTTTTTAAGAGCCTGATCCCCAACCTGAAGGGCCTTACATCATCCCGAAAGGCCGACCTGAAGTTGGCTTTCATGAAAATGGTACACGACGCAGAGAGGGAAGAGGAGTTCCAGGAGTATACCCTGACCAATTTGTAATAGTAATATGTTCTGTTGTTGTTCTAGTTCTGTTGTTCTGTTGTGTTATTGTTATTCTTTTCTTATTCTATTCTAACCCTTTTGTTCGTATTCTGTTCATTAAATGTTACATTGATATGTCAATATGTCTCAATGCTGTCTGTGTTTTTATTCTGTTCATTTAATGTCATATCAGTGGTGTAGTCTACTTTTTATGGTGGGTATACTGTATATTTGAGCATTTTTTGAAGTGGGTATACTGTATATTGTGCTATTCAAATCAATGGATACATCAATTTTAAGTGGGTATACTGAAATCCCTGAAATTTAGAAGTGGGTATACGGAGTATACCCGCGTTCTACAGTGAGGAGAATAAGTATTTGATCCCTTGCTGATTTTGTTGGTTTGCCCACTAATAAAGTTGAAAAAGGTAGGTCTGCACACTGCCGATGAGCTCCAAAAATAAACTTTATTATTTAAAATGCATTTTAAATAATAAAGTTTATTTTTGGAGCTCATCGGCAGTGTGCAGACCTACCTTTTTCAACTATCTGATTTTTTTGTCTGGCACCTGCAACAAGTGTTTTTGGATGTGCGCACCCTACCCAAAACTATTGCCCACTAATAAAGACATGATCATTCTATAATGTTAATGATAAAATGTATTATAATATAGAGAGACAGAATATCAAAAAGAAAATCCAGAAAATAACTTTGAAGAATATATTTTAATTGATTTGTATTCCATTGAGGAAAATAAGTATTTGACCCCTCTAGTCAAAAAAGACAAAATACTTGGTGGCAAAGCCCTTGTTTTCACATACAGAGGTCAGATGTTTCTTTCAGTTAATGACAATGTTTGTGGGTATATTACAAAGGATTTTTGTCCACTGTTCTTTGCAGATCATCTCTAAATCACTTAAGTTGTATGACTGTAGCTTGCCAAATGGGAACTTCTGTTCCCTTCACAGGATTATTATAGGGTTAATGTTTGGAAACTGTCTAGGCCACTTCATGACCTTAATGTGCTTCTGCTTGAGCTACTCCTTCGTTGCTTGGGCTGTATGTTATGGATTATTATCATTTTGGGAGGCTAATCCATGACCCACCTTCAGTCTAGTGGTGGTGGGAAAGAGGTTGGCATGCAGCATTGTACATTTACATGTCTCCCTCCATCCATTTCTTGACGATGTGAAGTTGTCCTGTGTCTTGGCCAGACAAACAACCTCAAAACATAATGTTACCACTTTCATTTATGATGTTGGAGAAGGTGTTGTTCTTGGGGTCATAGGCAGCATTTCTCTTCCTCCAAACACATAGAGTTGTGTTAATGCCAAACAGTTTGATTTTGGTGTTATCTGATTCCAGCACCTCCCAATCATATCCTAATCCAGTTTGACGTTCATTGGCAAACCTCAGGTGAGCCTGAACAGGTTCCTTCTGAAGCCGGGGTACCATACATGTACTGCAGGATTTTAATCCGCTGTGGTATCAAGTGTTTCCAATAGTTTTCTTAGTGATTGAGGTCCCAGCTGCCTTGAGATAATTTCCTAGCTCCTCCCATACAGTTTTAAGGTGCTTTATCTCCTTTTTTTCTGGTTATTTAATTCCCACAAGGTCAAATCTTGTATGGAACCAGAGACAGGCCTAAGATTGATGATTGATGATCATTTTGTATGTCCTAAAATTGGGAAGAAATGCACCAACAGTTTGCTCTTTAATATCCAGGAGCCCATTTCAGCCTTATTGAGTTCTAAAATCTTGTCCCTGACATCCTTTGACAGCTTTTTGGTCTGTCCAATGTTGGCGAGTTTAGTTTGATTGATTGACTGATTCTATGGACTGATTCTGCCGATTCAATGTGTCTTTTGTGCAGGTTACTATTAACAGGTGTGTTCAATTCAGATAACAAGTTGATTGGAAGTGCCATTTGACTTAATGGTTGGCAGGGGATCAAATACTTATTTCCCGCAATTAAATATAAATCAATTATTATATATTCTTTAGAGTTAATTTCTGGATTTTCTTTTTGATATTCTGTCTCTCCATATTAGAATACATATTATCATTAACATTAAAGACTGATCATGTCTTTATTAGTGGGCAAACCAACAAAATCAGCAAGGGATCAAATACTTATTCTCCTCACTGTACATAGACTACACCACTGTGTCATATGTCTACATGCTGCAGACTGCAAAACAGGTGGTCCGCAAATGTGAAGCTGTTTTTCATACAGTTAATTCTTATAGGCCTACATTTAAATTCTTCATTCTGTGCCTTTCATTTGGCCATTCCAGCTCCAGCTGTTCAGGCTATAGCTTTTAGGTGGAGTCAAATGGAATTCATTGCAGGCTGAACAGAAGGTTTGGCTTTTCTACCACCTGCAGGTGTTTGTATGTTACACGTTTTCTTTAGTAATCTTTATTGTTTCTGTACTTAAAACTAATACTATTAATCTAAAACAAGTTCTTGTTCAAAAGTATTAAGTATTGTTTTTACTTAAATTAAGAGTGCATAGATGCTCTTTCATTGAAACTAGAATAAAATAAAATGAGATTAAAAAAAAAATATATATATATATATATATAATAATATAATATAAAATAATATAATATAAAATAATATAATATATATATTTGTAGGGTATGTGGAATAATTTCTTGACCTATCTCAAGGACATGGACACAGGGTAATAACTAATAACACATGTTGTGTAATATTAACTGACCTAAAGGAAAATGTCGAGCTACATGATATGTGACAGGAGGAAAGTGGAGAGATGGAATAATGCTGTAAATGATTGTGCACCATGGAGGAATATTGCTTTTCAATGAGCAAGATGGGTGGCTCTTAAAAGAGTCGTTGTTTACTGTGGAGCTACACATTGTGTTGCCAAGGGACAGCACCTTCATTATTGAAGTAGGCAGAGTACCTCTCCCTGCAGCGGATGGCCTCCCGGGCAGCGTTGTTGGTGCCAGTGCGTTGTGCCTCCAGCAGCTTCCTCTTCGCTGTTGCTGGTCAGAGGGATGGAGTTGGTGTTCCTCGTCATCCGGATGTAATTGTGGAGAATGCACGTGGCCTTCACACACGCCTCCACCTTCTTCGGCCCAGCAGCAATGAGTCGTCTCCACTGGCTTGCCAGGATGCCGAAGGCACACTCAACTGTGAGGCGGGCACGGCTCAACCTGTAATTGAAGATCCTGCGCTCCCTGGTCAGGTCCTTACCAGGGAAGGGCCGGAGGAGGATTCGCCGCAGGGGGAAGGCCTCATCTCCCACGAACACGTGTGGCATCTCTCCTCTCCCCTCAGCTCCAGGGATCAGCTGGTCTTCTGGCAGATCTAGCTTGCCATCGCGCAGTGCCTCTCCAAACGCGGAGTTAGACAGGGTCCCACCATCGCTGTTCCGCCCATAGCCACCTACGTCAACCATCCTGAAACAATACCGCGCATCAATGATGGCAAGAAGCACAATTGAGTGTGAACCCTAATTCCAGAACATTGATCTTGTCAGACAGACAGACGAAGGACCCAGATGCGTCACGTTACACAGAGTTTATTAGGGGTTCAGGGGGTTGGGAGGTTTGTGTCCGAGAACCTGCGTGTGTGTGTTCCCCAGTGGCCGAGAAGGTTCTTGAGGAGCTGGTGGTGGAGGTCCGGGTTCTCTGGGTCCTGGGGGGGAACACACACACAACAGGGCAGATCAGGCAAGGCAGCAGTACCGTTCAGGGCAAATCAGAAATCTTGGTCACAAGGCAGAAGGCAGGTCAGAATTACCGGGGAAGTAGAGAAGTCGGAGTCGAAGGTTCAGGCACGGGTTCAGAGTTTCAGGTTTCAGGATTCGGGGTTCAGGAGCCAGACGGGAAGAAGCCAGCAAACAGGAGTTCCAATTGCAGACGATCTGACAGAGAGGTACTGGAGGACTGAGGTTTATATGGACAGAGAGAGGCAGCAGGTGACAAGAGACAGCCAATGGTAGCTACAGCTCATTAACGAGAATCAATTAAGGTCAATAGGCAGCAGAGTCAGTGATGGTATGCAGGCAGCAGAGTTAATGCTCGTTAAGTGGCAGCAGGTGAGCCTGAGTGTGGGAATGACAGGTGAGAGTGAGTGGAAAGTTACCAGATGAGAAGAGAGAGTTGCAGGACCATGACAGAACCCCCCCCTCAAGGGACGGCCCAGAAGTCCCAAAACAGACTCACCAACACGGGCGGGAGGAGGGGGGTAGCCGGCGGAGGGTCAGAACTCCTCAGACTGGTCAGTGTCCTCAGCCTCAGGATCAGAATCAGGTCCCGGTCCAGGGTCAGGGTCAGGTCCAGGAGTTGACGGAGCAGCGTCGCCACGACGAGGACCCCTCGGCCGACCCCTCAGGATTGCAGGCTGGTCCGGGTGCTGGCGATGGAAATCCGCAATGAGAGCGGGGTCCACAATCCTGCTGGCGGGCACCCACACCCTCTCCTCAGGACCATAGCCTTCCCAATCCACAAGGTATTGGATGCCCCTACCCCGCCGTCGTGACCGGAGCAGCCGTCGCACAGTGTAAACAGGACCACCATCAATGAGTCGGGGTGGCGGAGGTGGCGGCACAGCAGGCACCAGAGGGCTCTCGTGAACTGGCTTCAGACGCGAGACGTGAAAGGTTGGGTGCACCTTCATGGACCGGGGAAGCCGGAGTCTGACAGCCGACGGATTGATGATTTTCTGGACTGGGAATGGACCGATGAATCTGGGGGCCAGTTTGCGTGACTCCACGCGCAGAGGCAGATCACGGGAGGAAAGCCACACCTTCTGGCCCACCTGGTAGGCGGGAGCAGGAATCCTTCGCCGGTTGGCACTGGCAGTGTAGCTGGCAACGGCTCTCAGAAGGGTGGCACGAGCTTGAGACCACGTCCGACGACAGCGGCGAGCACAGGCAAGGGCAGACGGACAGGAGGCTCCTCTCTCTTGACTGGCAAACAGGGGCGGCTGATAGCCGTAGACGCACTGAAAGGGGGACAATCCAGTGGCGGAGCTGGAGAGAGAATTGTGAGCATATTCTACCCACAACAGATGCTGAGACCAGGCCCGGGGATTACGGGACGCCATGCACCGCAGAGACTTCTCCAGCTCCTGATTCATCCTTTCAGTCTGTCCGTTTGACTGCGGGTGAAAACCTGACGTAAGACTGGCAGTAGCTCCGAGAAGATGGCAGAAGTCTTTCCAGAAGGCTGATGCAAACTGCGGACCCCGGTCAGACACTACATCCCGTGGCAAGCCGTGGATGCGGAACACCTGCTCAAGGACCACCTGGGCTGTCTCTTTGGCAGAGGGCAACTTTGGCAGTGGAACAAAGTGCGCCATCTTGCTGAACCGGTCTACGATGGTCAGGATGACAGTATTACCATCAGAGGGGGGAAGGCCGGTGACAAAGTCCAGCGAGATGTGAGACCAGGGGCGCATGGGTACTGGCAGGGGCTGTAGTAACCCGGCTGGTGGTCGGTTGGAAGTCTTGTTCTGGCAGCAGGTATGGCACGCTATGCAAAATTCACAGATCTCCTTCTTCAACGATGGCCACCAGAACCGCTGAGAGAGAAGACAGAAGGTGCGTCCGATACCAGGGTGACAGGCCAGGTTGGAATTGTGCCCCCACTGGATGACCTGGGATCTCAGGTCTGCCGGAACGAAGAGGCGGTTGCTGGGGCACGCACTTGGACTAGGCTGGTTCCTGATAGCCTTTCTCACTTCCTCCTCGATGTTCCAGGTCAGGGTGGCGATGACGCAGGGGTTTGGGAGGATTGGTTCTGGGTCCTCAGATGACCTGTCATCCTTCTGAAACATGCGTGACAGGGCATCGGGCTTAGCATTGCGTGAGCCGGGACGGTAGGAGAGGGTGAAGTTAAAGCGGGTGAAGAACAGGGACCAGCGACGTTGGCGGGGATTCAGTGTTTTTGCTGACCTGATGTACTCCAAGTTCTTGTGGTCTGTCCAGACCAGAAATGGAGTCTTGCACCCCTCCAGCCAGTGGCGCCACTCCTCTAGGGCAAGTTTGACGGCAAGTAACTCTCGGTTGCCGATGTCATAGTTCTGCTCGGATGTTGTCAGCCTCCGAGAGAAGAAGGCGCATGGGTGCATCTTGCCATCTTCTGGTGATCGCTGAGATAGCACTGCTCCAACACCAACGTCCGAGGCATCTACTTCCACCACGAACTGCAGGTTCTCGTCTGGCAAGCGGAGGATGGGAGCTGAGGTAAACCGTGTTTTCAAAGTCTGAAAGGCTTTGTCAGCAGCTGGATTCCATTGAAATGGCTGTTTGGTACTGGTCAGTGCTGTGAGTGGGGCTGCCACGGCACTGAATCCCCGGATAAACCTCCTGTAGAAGTTGGCAAAGCCTAAAAACTGTTGCAACTTCTTACGGCTCTCGGGGGCCGGCCAGGACGTCACTGCTGAAACCTTGGCTGGGTCCATTTGTATACTACCCTCTGCCACGACATATCCAAGGAAGGACAAAGAGTTGACATGAAATTCACATTTCTCTGCCTTGACGTAGAGTGAGTTTTTGAGAAGACGGCGAAGTACTGACTGCACATGATGAACGTGTTCAGATTGGCTCTTGGAGAATATTAAAATATCATCCAAGAAAACAAAAACGAACCTGTTCAACATGTCACGAAGGATGTCATTAACCAGGTTCTGGAAAACAGCGGGTGCATTGGTGAGTCCGAAGGGCATGACTAGATATTCATAATGGCCGGTGGGTGTGTTGAATGCAGTCTTCCACTCGTCCCCCTCTCTCATCCGGACCAGGTGGTATGCATTTCTGAGGTCAAGTTTGGTGAAAATGGTGGCCCCTTGGAGCAGTTCAAAGGCGGAAGACATCAGTGGCAGAGGATAGCGGTTTTTCACAGTGATATCATTCAGGCCTCTGTAGTCGATACAAGGCCGGAGGGAGCCATCTTTTTTCCCCACGAAGAAAAAACCAGCTCCGGCAGGAGAAGATGATGGTCGAATAATTCCACTTGCCAGGGATTCGTTGATGTAGTCCTCCATGGCCAGCCTTTCAGGAGCGGAGAGCGAGTAGAGGCGGCCCTTTGGGGGTGATGTTCCGGGTAGGAGGTCGATCGCGCAGTCATATGACCGATGAGGAGGCAGAGAAGTGGCTTTGGTCTTGCTGAAGACCTCCTTGAGATGAAGGTAACAGGCAGGGACGCCAGGTGTATCAGGGGCAGGACAGGTAGCTTTTGAATTGATGGGTAGTGTGGCTCGCTTAAAGCAGGTCTGGTGGCAGTTTCCTCCCCACTCTCGTATTGTGCTGGATCTCCAGTCGAGTTGAGGGTTGTGACGGATGAGCCAAGGATACCCCAGGATGATGGGTTGTGTAGGTGAATTGAGCAGGTGAAAGCTGATGGACTCCTGGTGATTTCCTGAGAGTTCCATGGTAACAGAGGATGTGATGTGGGTCACTGTGCCGAGTTGATGACCATCAAGCGCCCGGACGGGAACAGGTGGTGACAGATGCTGACAGCCCAACCCCAGCTGACGTGCAAGTTCCACATCCATGATATTAGCTTCGGCCCCAGAATCCACTAGGGCAGCCAGGGTGTGTCTGGAGTCAGGAAGCAGGAAACAGACCTGGAGCATGGGCTTTCGGGTGGGGGGAGACTTGATATTTGTCGAGCTCAGCCGGATCTCCCCTATGACCGGTGAGCTCTGGCTTTTGCTGGACAGTTGCTGACTCTGTGATTCTCGCCGCCGCAGTAGAGGCACAGCTGGGCAGTAAGGCGACGTTGCTGCTCTTCTGGGGAGAGGGAGGTGCGGCCAATCTCCATGGGTTCGGTCTGGTCAAACTGGTTCTGGGGGTTAGCAGGAGGAGGCAAGGAAGTGGCGTCACGCCGAATGGCTGGTTGTCCCCTCTCACGGCGCCGGGTCTGGATCCGACGATCGATTCGGACTGCCAGGGCGATGGCTTCATCAAGGGTCTTGGGTGGTTCGTGGGAGACCAGTTCATCCTTGATGTAGCCCGCAAGACTGTGGAGGAAAGCATCCGTCTGTGCGGCCAAGTTCCATGTGCTGCGTCTCGCCAGGGTGCGGAAGTCAATGGAGTAATCCGCCACGGTCCGGTTCCCCTGGCGAATACTCATCAGCTCTTGGGATGCTTCAGCCGATGAAGACCCCAGGTCAAAAACTTTCTCCATCTCCTCAGCAAAAGCGTTGAATGAAGCGCAGGCCGGAGTCTGGCGGTCGAATTCTGCAGCTCCCCACAGCCGGGCCCGACCAGTCAAGTGGGTGATGACGTATCCTACCTTGGCCCCCTCTGTAGCGAAGGTCCTGGGCTGAAGGGCAAACTGGATTCTGCAGCTCGACAGAAACGCCCTCACTTGTGTATGGTCGCCGTTGAAGCGCTCAGGATTTCCCACCTTTGGCTCACGGTCTATGGAAACTGAAGATTGTGCCACTTGACTTGGGATGTTGGGGTCAGGAGCGGGTACTGGTGCTGAGTGAAGCGCTTGCACAGATGGAGCAGATGCAGACTGAGCTGGAGCAGATGGAGAAGGTGCAGGCTGACCAGATGAGGTGGTTGGGTTGGAGAGTAGCTGAAGCACTCGGGTAAGTTGTTCTTGCTGCTGTTGGATCATCTGCTGGTGTTGCAGGAACTGCTGCTGTTGGTGATGGCCTAGTTGAACCAGAGACGCTATGTCACCGGACATCCGAGCAACCGCTCCCTCTGTGTGCTGCAGACGGTCGAGAGCAGTTGGTTCGGGTGCTGAAGTCATCTCGGGTGTGAGGTCCATGTCGGTTGGGTCGTGAGCTGGGTCCATGCTGGTCAGATCGTACTGTCAGACAGACAGACGAAGGACCCAGATGCGTCACGTTACACAGAGTTTATTAGGGGTTCAGGGGGTTGGGAGGTTTGTGTCCGAGAACCTGCGTGTGTGTGTTCCCCAGTGGCCGAGAAGGTTCTTGAGGAGCTGGTGGTGGAGGTCCGGGTTCTCTGGGTCCTGGGGGGGAACACACACACAACAGGGCAGATCAGGCAAGGCAGCAGTACCGTTCAGGGCAAATCAGAAATCTTGGTCACAAGGCAGAAGGCAGGTCAGAATTACCGGGGAAGTAGAGAAGTCGGAGTCGAAGGTTCAGGCACGGGTTCAGAGTTTCAGGTTTCAGGATTCGGGGTTCAGGAGCCAGACGGGAAGAAGCCAGCAAACAGGAGTTCCAATTGCAGACGATCTGACAGAGAGGTACTGGAGGACTGAGGTTTATATGGACAGAGAGAGGCAGCAGGTGACAAGAGACAGCCAATGGTAGCTACAGCTCATTAACGAGAATCAATTAAGGTCAATAGGCAGCAGAGTCAGTGATGGTATGCAGGCAGCAGAGTTAATGCTCGTTAAGTGGCAGCAGGTGAGCCTGAGTGTGGGAATGACAGGTGAGAGTGAGTGGAAAGTTACCAGATGAGAAGAGAGAGTTGCAGGACCATGACAGATCCTGACTTTCGGGGAGCCAGTATCACCACATGCTTGCCATCTATTGCCCCTAGACAATTAGGGAAGTTCCACCGCCTCCTCCTTCGGCAATTTCCCTCCAGTCCTCCCTGGTTGGCACCATCATGAACTCTTCAACCAAGCAGTCCCATATGACACAGCAGACCTCCTCCACAATTTTACCCACTCTGTAGCTGTAGGCAAGGGAGGTGAAAGAGTCACCACTGGCTAGGTACCTGAAAACACACAAAAAGCAAAGCACAAAACTATAATAGAATAGAACTTCACTGAACACACATCACTATATGGACAACAACAATAATCACCAAAACCATGAAACATAGCACATGAAAAATTAAGCATAATAATTTCTTGGTCACATTTGAAGATGATAGATGCTAAAACTGGAAATTAAATTGTGTGCGTAATTGTGTGCGTAAATGGTCCATATCTTACCGCAGACAGATGGAGAGGCGCACTGCTGCACAGATGGGTTCTCGTGCAACTGTGGCCTTTGTAATCAAAGGGCCACTCGTGCCAGCAGGTCATCGAGCGCCTCTACGCTGAGCCGAAAATACCCCTGGAAAAGGCCGGCATGCAGACGCAGCTCCAAGACAAGACGATGGTATTCGCCGAGGGTCGTGCGCGACTGTCGGATAGGATGAACCCAATAAAGCCGCTCTCGCCGCTGACGCACCGCTGTCCTCCTCTGATAAATGGCCGCAGCCGCAATTAGTGCAACACACCGATCCATAGTAGATGATGGATAACAATGGGACAACACCCCATATTTATACTATTCGCACAATTCTATAGAATAGTAAGAAAAAAGCGGGAGCTCTTCAGATTGGCAGAAAAAATATGTGCATTCGAAATAGAATGAAAACGCGGCGGGAGGAATCCACATTGGCTGCTCGATTCTGCCCAAAAGACTCGTGATAGGATTTTTGTGAAAATATGCATGCATATGAGCGGATTTATTTCTCAAAACATTACAGTATTCAACACCGAGACAGGCACACATTGAAGCAGTTCTGTATGGACATTTTTTTAATCACAAGCAAACTTCTCTTCCGTGTTTTGACAGAGCTGGCACGCCCATTTCGAGCCGGCACTTCGCTATCTCGCCTCGCCTCGCCTCGCCCCCTCTCGCCTTGCAGCGCTTCGCGTCGCGTCTCGTCGCTTCGCGTCCCTTCGCGCCCCTTGAATTCTCGTCTATGTGTCCCTACCGTGAATGACCTAAAAAAATAAAATAAAAAAAAACGAACGATATTTAGTGGAACATGCTTTTTTCCAGCGCAAAGTTGGAGCGTTCCTATTCCTACTCATTTTTTCTACAGGGAGACAATATGTAAGAGATACTAGGAGAATAGGCTAAATTTGAGTAGATTGAGTAAAACTTAAGTAGCTAATTCAAACTTTGACAAAGATTTTTTTGTATTGCAAGTTGTCTGATATGATGATTAAATATGCAAATGAGATCACAACCAGGCAAGTGTTGAGGGGGTGTTAGGAGACTGCTGAGAGGAGAGGTGCTTAGTGCCATTTGGGGGCATTTTGGCCTATTTTATTTTTTAATAGGCCTACTAAGGGTTTTGATGAGGTCCATGGAGTGTTGGGAAAACATACTATGAGAACCACTGTTCTATCATGATAAAAAGCAATGTTATCTATCTATCAAGCTATCTACCCAACCCCCCATCAGACATGACAGCTAAGTCATGGAGTAAGGTTGGCAGTTCTCATGTTCACTGTCCCTTAGTCGCTAATAACTACAGTATGCTCAAAATTAACCATTTAAATACTTTTTAAATCTAAATCCTCTCGCCCTCCCCCGAGTCTGAGACTGTTATACAAGATCCACTGCGCACAACACCTACGTGCGCACCTGCGTTCGCGCCGCACCGCACTGCGCCGCCGCGCCGCCGCGCCGCACTCTTGTCACCTTTTTCACCCCTGACCTGTTTGCATGCCTGCCATACGAATGCATGAAAAGTGTGTTTGGAGCATACTCTCAAAAGTATGTTTTGTAGTGCACTTAAAGTTGTCCAAAACTGGTGCCAATTTAGCAGCCTCAGTGTGCTGCAAGTGTGCTGAAGTACTGCTTTAGTAGTGCTTCAGCGCACTAATAGTGCAATGAAGCGCACTGCAGAAAATAGTACACTTTGTACTCAGAAAGGTAAAAAAAAGGTACACTTTAAGTATATGGGTTTTTCACCTGGGCAGTATAGTAAACCTACATGTCTTCAAGAGACTAAAGGGGCGGCATCCTTGCAGTTACGAGGCATTAGTTCACGTGTGCTAACAGCGTGCACCGTCATGTGACCCAAAATGACGTCATACCCCCCTTCAAAGGCTCAAAATTCTTGCCACGGTGCAAGTTTGTGCACCCGACATTTTTTCTGGTTTGGCGCATATCCACCAGCAACGATTAGATAGGCAGACAGAGCAGGAGATGACAGCCTACAGTTGCGTTGAGAATAAATACAGCTACTGGACTACAGAAGGGAGCCTGCATCATTTTGAGGATAATTTAGTTCAGTGAAACAATTGTTTACTTTGTTCAGTAAAGCATGTTGTGTTTGACAATCTATTTATGAATTCTGCAGCCAGAACAATGCTCTCACATGGCATTGTTAATGATCTGACATTTTGTGTTGTGTTGTATGTGGTCTGCAACAAAATGTGCGACAGAATCTGCTGTTTCTCCCACAAACAATGTATTTGAAAAAATACAAGCCCTGTCAGGATCAGGACGGCAACCAGGCAAATGGCGTTAGGTATGAGTGTGGTATTTTCTCCCCTTAACACTTTAAGTGACAATTCAGGATTTTGGATATCCAACCCAATTTACTAGTTAGCTATGGTGGGTTGTTTTAGACATTTTTATATGTTTACTATGGGAAACGGAGCGTTTCGAGAAACACACTTTCTTTTTTGTAGCCTGTGTAACTAAACAAAGTGTGGAGAGGCAGCCTTTAGCTGCTATGCTTCAAAGCTTTGGAACCAGCTTCCAGATGACGTAAAAAATGCACCCACTATTGATAGCTTTAAATCTAGACTCAAGACAAAGCTGTTCTCAGATGCTTTCCCCTATCTTAAATTATATATCATTCTTATTTTTTATTTTTATTTCTATGTTTATTTTATTATTATTTTTATTATTATTATTATTATTATTATTATTTTACTATATACTTTATCTTAATGTTTTAAATGTTATTTGACTCTAATTTCTTTTTTTCTTTCTTGTTTTCTTGCCTTGCCTTCCCTTACTAAAAATGACACCAGCACTTTTTTCATTATTTCAGGAGATTTTCTTGCATCATCCATTCTTAACAGTGCTCTTCGGGACACAATCATGATACCTTCAGAGTGTATTGTGGGTGATCCAGGTAGGCTCCCCTGCCTGTTGGTCCAGGTGATGTTTGGTTGAGGTGACCAGCCGTCCGTTGCACAGGTAATGTTCACCTGACCCTCCGTCGTCTCACCAAAAGAAACCGCCATCGCTGAGCCCACCACTTCATGGACAAACATGGAGGAATATACGATGGAGCGAGATGTGAAAAAAACTTTCACACAACCACTACCCTGACTCTCGACACTCCCTTCTGTATCTCCACTTAGCTTTGTGGATCTGGGGAAGCAAGATGATTAGCTGCCCACTCTGCTCCAGGGGCCACTTGGTGTTTTTTTCATATAACATTTAAAACATATGGAGTAGAATCAACTCTGGAAATGTGACAGTGACCACACTGGTTTTGAATGAATGCTATTATAACTGGGGTTAGTTAAAACAACCCAGGGGTTTCAACTGTGTATGACCTCACCTCTGACTTGCAGGTTGATGGTGGCCGATTCGTACCACTGCGTGCTCTTGGCGTAACACACATAGTCTCCCCTGTCTGCCAGGGTGATGTTCTCCAGCCTCATAGACAAATCTCCCTTCTCCAGAGCTCCAACCAGAGACACCCTGCCACTGTACAAAATGATAAGAATATAGTGGTGGGCCGTTATAGGCGTTAACGTGCTGCGATAATGTGAGACTCTTATCCCGCGACAAAGAAAATATCGCACGTTAATCTATTCTCAAAATATGGATTTGGGGTTTGGGGATGCGCGTCACCATAGCGTTCGATTGACAGACGCTTTCAGACTGCCCTCCAGTCGCTTCGCCTCTCCACTTGTTGCTCAGCAGACCTACTAAATATGAACAGTGTTTGCGTGCTGTAAACATTAATCTCTCTGCCGTGGTAGGTGTTGTTTTAGTGCTTTTTCATAAGTGGTAGACTAGAGAGACGTTATTGTTTGAGGTGAAGCAGACATTATTGTGTAGGCTACCAGCCCGACATAGCCTACATTTCCTCACGCATTGCATGGAACACAAACAACAGTCCTGTTCCAGAAATCTTGCCTGTGCCATAATTGCAAAACATTCCGTGTGATATAGGCTACATTTTGAAGATTGTCAAACTGAAACTGTCAATATCTACTCTCGCTGAATGTTTGTGTTTCAATTTCCACTCGGACGACTTAGAGAATGTCTATGCTAAAGATTTTTTAAGTCTTATTGACATTTGTAGCCTTCCACAGCATGTAACAGGACCAACACACAACCAAGGTCACACTTTAGACCTAATAATAACAAAAGGCCTTAATGCTTGTGCTAGTGTCAAAGACTATGGCTTTTCTGACCATTACTGTATTTTTTCCTGATGTTTCTATGTACCCTCATGTTCAAAGGGAATCTGTTACAGTCAAAAAACGTATAATCAACTGAGACAGCCTCACTCTTTCAGCAAGCACTTTCAGAGATCCAAAGTCAAACTTCAGAGAATGCTGGTGATCTCATGGCTAATTTTAATTCAAGGATGACCCATATTATGGATGTTATTGCCCCCGAAAAGATCAAAATAGTGGGACATGAAAAAGCTAGCCTCGCGAGCCATCCACGTACTTCCGGCCAAGGATTACCTCCACTACAAAATGAAATGGTAGTATTATGGGATGGTCAGGACCAGGCTATGAAAAAGCACCTTGGAGAATGAATCCCACAGTTATACTGCTAAAGCAAGAATGCAGGAGGGCTGAAAGACAATGGTGTGAATCCAAACTTGAAGTCCACTACCAAATCTATAAACACACACTCTCGAAATACAACCAAGAAATTTCTAAAGGAAGACAATCTTTTTTCTCTGACATAATTAACAGAAATATTAATAATGCACGCGTCCTGTTTGGCACTGTGGAAAAGCTAGCAAGGCCCCCAAATCAAATGCCCTCTGAGTTCCTCTCAGTCAGCAAATGCAATGAGTTCGCATCCTTTTTCAAAGGAAAGATTGAAAAAATACGTACAAACATACTCACACATGTGCAACCGACCCAAGATTCGGACCAACTTGCTACGGTGAAGTTAAATCCTAACCTCATGAGAAATTTTCATTTAGTTGATGTGGACATTCTTAATAGAACGGTACAAAGTCTTAGCTCCTCTACATCTGACTTAGATATTCTACCAACAGCCTTCTTCAAATCCATCTTACATCTAATATCACCAGATACATAGATTAGTCTATGTCTGTATGGGAAAGCAAGAAATGTAATTTCAAATTCTTTGTATGACCAGTGCATGTAAAGAAATTGACAATAAAACCTACTTGACTTGACTTGACTTGACTTGACCAGATGTACTTCAGATCATCAACACCTCACTAGAAACAGGCATATTCCCAGACTGTCTGAAAGAGGCAGTTGTGAAACCCTTAATGAAAAAGAACAACCTGGATGCACTGGTACTTAACAACTATAGGCCCATATCCAATCTACCATTCATGGGTAAAATAATAGAGAAAATTGTTTTTAACCAATTAACTGCCTTTCTAATGTCTAATAGCTATTTTGATAAGTTTCAATCAGGTTTCCGTTTATTATTATTTTATTATTATTATATCCCCGAAACGCGGAGCGTCGGGGATGTAATGGTTTTGCGTGCACCGCCGCCGCCGCGTCCGCCGCCGCCGCGTCCGCCGCGTAAGGTCTTTCGTGTTAACGCGATAACTTTTGAACGGATGTTTGGATTTGTCCCAGATTTGGTGTGTGAATGCTCTAGGGCAGGTTCATGAACTGATTCGAGTTTGGAGGTCAACAATTTCAAGATGGCCGAATTCAAGATGGCCGAATTTTTGTTTGGCCCATTACTTCTGACCGGGTTGATGGATTTGTCCCAGATTTGGTGTGAATGCACTAGGGTGGGTTCATGAACTGATTAGAGTTTGGAGGTTAACACTTTCAAGATGGCCGAATTCAAGATGGCCGAATTTTTGTTTGGTCCATAACTTCTGACCGGGTGGATGGATTTGTCCCAGATTTGGTGTGTGAATGTTCTAGGGTAGGTTCATGAACTGATTCGAGTTTGGAGGTCAACAATTTCAAGATGGCCGAATTCAAGATGGCCGAATTTTTGTTTGGCCCATTACTTCTGACCGGGTGGATGGATTTGTCCCAGATTTGGTGTGAATGCTCTAGGGTGGGTTCATGAACTGATTAGAGTTTGGAGGTTAACACTTTCAAGATGGCCGAATTCAAGATGGCCGAATTTTTGTTTGGTCCATAACTTCTGACCGGGTGGATGGATTTGTCCCAGATTTGGTGTGTGAATGTTCTAGGGTAGGTTCATGAACTGATTCGAGTTTGGAGGTCAACAATTTCAAGATGGCCGAATTCAAGATGGCCGAATTTTTGTTTGGTCCATAACTTCTGACCGGGTGGATGGATTTGTCCCAGATTTGGTGTGTGAATGTTCTAGGGTAGGTTCATGAACTGATTCGAGTTTGGAGGTCAACAATTTCAAGATGGCTGAATTCAAGATGGCCGAATTTTTGTTTGGCCCATTACTTCTGACCGGTTGGATGGATTTGTCCCAGATTTGGTGTGTGAATGCTGCAGGGTAGGTTCATGAACTGATTCGAGTTTGGAGGTCAACACTTTCAAAATGGTGGAATTTTTATTGGGCCCATAACTTCTGACTGGGTGGATTGATTTGCCCGGTAACTCCTTAATTTAATGGTTCACCATTTCAGTGAATCTACCATATCAGGTAGGCCTACAGTGTAATAACCAGTGTAACAATATTTAATACCATGTAATACTAGTGTAATACCAGTGTAAAAATAGGCAATACCAGGTACAGTGTAATAACCAGTGTAACAATATGTAATACCATGTAATACTAGTGTAATACCAGTGTACAAATGTGCAATACCATGTAATACCACTTACACACAAATAGCCTACATGATATAAGTACAAAATTGGTACATGGTGTCACACTGGTATGACTTGGTATTAAATATTGTTACACTGGTTATTACACTGTACCTAATGTGGTATATCCACTGTAATAGTGAACCATTAAAACAGTGTTACCATTTGCCCCATTTTTTCCTTCATTTTCACAATAGTCATTTGGTTTTAAGCCTATGCACGTCATTGATCTATGTATAGATATTAAATATATTTATTTTATATTTTGTATTTATCATAGACGTTCATGAAAAGGTGGACGGGAGTGGTAGGAATGATTGAAGACTGGAAGCGTCGCGTTTCGGGGATATACCTTAAGCAGTCGAAGGCGACTGCACAGGCAGTCTAGTTTTATTTTTATGTTTATTTAATTTATTTTATTTTATTATTATTATTACCTTATGTTTTATCTTAATGTTTTAAATGTTTTTGACCCTTCTTTCTTCCCTGTTTCCTTTCATTTACATTTGTTAACTCTGTGAAGCACATTGAGTTGCACCTGTGTATGAAATGCGCTATATAAATAAACTTGCCTTGCCTAACATACTCAAAAAACTTTTCAAATATTGAGGTGATTTTTTTTTCATCACCACATATCAACCATTTTTTTGATGATGAAATGCATTTTGAAAAAAGAGATGAGCTCTGGTCTGATGCGCCATCTTAAGAAACCCCCCTAGGTTTTTTTTCCGTCATTATTTCACTAGCATGCCTATTCTGAATGAGCCATTTTGATATAGATTAATCTAGATTCATTTCATAATTACAGTTAAGTGAGATTAATCTAGATTAAAACTCTGGAATGATGTTGCGGTCCGAACAAAAGCTATTCAAACTCACACTTCATATCCAAAGCCAAAAATCACAAGCACTCATTCTCATAATACATGCTAATTCAAATGTGCCTGTCTGTTGTATAAGTGTAAGATGTTACAGAGTCCCAATCATATTCATGTGGCACACCAGATAGCCAGATGCGGCCTCTGGCCGTGAGTTTGACATCCCTGCTCTAGACTTAATTATTGTGACACATCACTCACAGCACACAGTGCTCATTGGACACAAAACAATTACATTTCATGTCTCAACCGTGGGGGCAGCTCGAAATAGCACCACAATGGAGCAGATCGGCCGTACAGTACCAGGATACCTCAGTCATGGAATGGGGGAGAGTACTGGTCAATTACTCCCCCCACCAACTTGGCAGGTTGGGAGTCGAACTGACAACCTTTGGGTTACAGGTCTGACTGTCTGTCTAACTGCTTACCCATGACTGTCTGTCACAGTTCAGTGCATTCTGTGTCCTACCTGTACTGTTTGTCTAGGGCCTGATCCGGTTTCACTGGGGTCTTCTGCAGCAGGATGGGAACCTTGTAGGCGTCCGGGCGGTGCCAGCGGATTTCCAGGTTCAGGGCGTTCATGGGCGGAGACAGTTGACATGGGAACGTCACAGAGGAACCGGAAGGGGCTGAGATGGACTTCTGGGGGGTTTGGACTGTGAAGTCATCTGACAGAGAGAGAGAGAGAGAGAGAGAGAGAGAGAGAGAGAGAGAGAGAGAGAAGTCAGTAGTACACACACACACACACTTCCACATTATAGAAAGATTAAATAATATGATGAATACAAAAGAGAGAGAGTTTTCCCCATCTCTCTCTCCCAACTTACTTCCTGTCTCTACTTCACTATGCTGTTTCACAAAAACCAATAAAGGCTGAAAAGCCCCCCAAAAAATACTTACAAAAAAGAGAGAGCGAGAGAGAGAGAGAGAGAGAGAGAGAGAGAGTGAGAGTTCTGGAATCGTAAGGACCTTTTCACACCAGAGCAGCCAGAAGTGATTTTTACCGGCGGTGGCGAAAAGACATGGAAACAGATCTGTCCTTCCACACCAATACAGCAGTAGTGGGGTGGTAGCGGTGTGGGACACAGCTCAGTGCCATGCTGCATTTGGAAAATCCAACTCGAGTGGAGTTTTTGACAGCGGCGGCCGGCGGTGTCCCATTGAAATGAAGGGCAACTTGGGAAAGGGGTTAGAACACACTGACCTGAGACTCGGCAGAAAGAGCGTTGTCTTCTCCTTGCTGCCACGTCACACCACGCCACGGTCTGATGTGAAATTGAACTGAGCCACCTTGTAAATATACCTAGCTGTTACCAAAATGGCAATCACCAAGTTGTAATACATTACTTAAGGCCTTGTCATAGAGGTGTGCATTGTCATAGTGGTGTAGTACTATGGTAGTAATGTATCACTAAAGGCCCTGTGTACTGTCATAGTGGTGTAGTACTATGGTAGTAATGTATCACTAAAGGCCCTGTGTACTGTCATAGTGGTGTAGTACTATGGTAGTAATGTATTACTAAAGGCCCCATGTACTAGAGTAGTACTATGGTAGTTTTGTATTACTAAAGACCCTGTGCAGTGCACTCATATTGGTGTAGTACTATGGTAGTTTTGTATTACTAAAGGCCCTGTGTACTGTCATAGTGGTGTAGTACTAGTAGTACTATGGTAGTTAACTTTTTTTCCCAGTGAAACGGCATGTGTTAAGGGACCAAGTGTGTTATTCATTTGAGTGTATGAGATGTACATACTCGCCGTCACTGCACGGTACGAGAGACAGACCAGGACACAGACCCAGGACACTGGCAGCGCTACAAAACAGAAGACAGATTACGAATTAATTAATTTACTAAAATAAAGTCTGCACACCCCTGTTTAAATGTTAGGATTCTGTGTGGTATATATAATATATAGACAAATAATTTCACAACTTTTTTTCCACCTTTAATTCTAACTTATCACCTCTACAAAGCTTTAAGGGAAAAGTAGAAAATGAAAATTATCATGGCTGCATAAATCAGCATTCCAAACCCTTAAACAAATATTTTGTTGCAGCACCTTTGACTTTTACTAAAGTGGTGTAGGGATTCAGACGACTCTTATCTTAGCCATTTCAAGCATGTGAACAAAGAATCTGAAGCTATTGCTACATTTTATGCCATGACTGCATGCGTTGATAGACAGTAATGCATTCTTGCCAATGATGACCTGAACATTTTGAAAATGTGTGAACTGAACTCTGAACGTGTTCCTGTAGAAAATGAATGTTCCCACCACCGGCTAAGTGTACAGTAATGTAATGTAATGAATTTGAAACAGTTGTTGCATTGTGTACGGTCTTGTAATACCTAACTATGAGCATAAATGTTACATAGAAAATGGCACCAATACATTGAGTACGGTGTTGTGTTTCTCACCCATGATGATGTAGAGCAGTTGAATAAGATAATGACGGAAGCTGCTTCAAGACACTTCCTGTCCAATAAAGCACTAAAACAACAAGACAGAGCAACTGTGTTAGTGTCTCTCTATCTCTCTCTCTCTCTCTCTCTCTCTCTCTCTCTCTCTCTCTCTCTCTCTTCTCTCTCTCTCTCTCTCTCTCTCTCTCTCTCTCTCTCTCTCTCTCTCTCTCTCTCTCTCTCTCTCTCTCTCTCTCTCTCTCTCTCTCTCTCTCACACACACACACACACACGAATATGACAGGCTTAGTACCTCAGTTCTAACCCAGATACTGTACATTGCTACAGATCAAAGGTCCCATTGTTGTCAAAGGCATTCGTTAGCTATGCTAACACTGGAAAGTCTTTACACATTGCCATATACTGTGATGTCAGACACTTGGGCCGTGGCATGGCCTAATGATTAGGGAGGTGATTTTGAGATCCATGGACTGCATGTTCAAATCCTAACGCTCTCACACCTCCATCCATGTATACTGTATGTAGGCCTATACGACTACATGGATCTATTCAACCCCCCCCCTCCTTTCGTCCATGGGTGAAGTGAAGGCACCTAGCCCGCACATTACTGCCGAGACTATAAAGAAAACTCCCTGATAAGTAACTGTAAGTCTCTTTCGTTAAAAGCTAATTGCAGCATAGAAACTTCAGACTTACATGTTGCAGGAGGTCAATCCTTTTTCTTTTTTAATCCGTTCTGATTTCTTCTCTGTGTCGTCCTGGCAAAGTGTTCGGTCTCTGCTGTATCATAAAGTTGAATAGGTGATATATTACTTTCACTTTTGGCCAGGAACTTGAGTGGTTGTGATTGGCTAGTTTGAAAAGAGGCCGTTGCTCATCTTGAGAGTGGCAAGAAAATAGCTTTCTCAGGACCTCTCCCTCCCCTTTCACCCCCCCCCTCATTTCCTCTCTCTCCTCTCTCCTCCCACTGTTGGTCTTTCTCTCTCTCTCTCTCTCTCTCTCTCTCTCTCTCTCTCTCTCTCTCTCTCTCTCTCTCTCTCTCTCTCTCTCTCTCTCTCACACTTTCTCTCCCTCTTTCTCTCTCACTTTCTCTGTCTGTGTGTACGTGTCTCCAGCTCTCTGCCTTCTCTTTCTTTCTCTTTCTTTCTCTCTCTCTCTCTCTCTCTCTCTCTCCCTCTCTCCATCCCCTCTCTTATTCTCACTCTGTAATCCCTCATCACGTAAACATTAACTAGTGCTCTGATTACAATATGACTCATGCCTGTGTGTGTGTGTATGTGTGCCTGTGTGCGTGTGTGTGTGTGTGTGTGTGTGTGCGTGTGCGTGCGTGCGTGTGTGTGTGTGTGTGTGTGTGTGCGCGCTTTGTGGGTCTGGGTGTGGTGTGTATGCGTATGTGTGTGCAAGTGTGCGTGCGTGATTGTGTACATGTGTACTAAAGGGCTGGAAAGTGCAGTTGAACAAATCTCTTCAGGTAGCTTATTGTGTGGTCCTTTATCCCATTGAAACCCATTGTAAGAGGTGGCTGTTGAACTACAAAAATGGCCACTGACCTGACTAGAGTGTAATCTTTTCTCCCATTGAAACTCATTATATTTGTATTCATGTAAGCTGCTGGAAAGCGTTCCTACAGCAGCCTTTTTTAGACAAATAAACAAATAAACAAACTGACACATTGGATAATCTACAGTAACTGGATGCTAGCATAATGTAGGACAACTAGACATTGTAGCTCACTACAAATGTAACATAGAATCAGCAATGAGAGGGCAAGAAAGAGTATGGGGGGGACAGTGAAAGGGAGAAAAGGAGAGCGAAGAGTTGGAGGAGAGAGAGATAGCGGGGGCAGAGAGAAAGCGAGAGAGAGAGAGAGAGAAAGAGAGAGAGAGAGAGAGAGAGAGAGAGAGAGAGAGAGAGAAAGGGAGGGGGAGGCTACAGAGAGAGAGAGGGAGAGAGAGAGGGGGGGGGGGGAAGGGAAGGGAGGAAGGGAGGAAGGGAGGTGGAGGCTACAGAGAGAGACAGGGACAGAGAGAGAGAGAAAACGGGAGGGGGAAAGGATACAGTATGAGAATGCAGTATGCTCCCACTCAAGGTAAGCCACTCCCATTTTTCAAACTAGCCAATCACAGCTCACTCTTGTTCCCGCACACCCTCTGCAAAAGTGAAAGTAATATATCACCTATTTAATTTTATGATACAGTGGAGACACCAGAGAGTGGAGAACAAACCTGCTGACATCACTGTATTCAGACACGGAAAAACACCACGGTGCAAGATTAACTTCCTTCAGCACGTAAGTTTTAAAGTATTTCAACTTCTGTGTGTTTGTGAGCTTTAGACATTCTGGAAAATGTATGGTTGAGATATATCTTTCATTTAATTATTTTTATCTAAAATGTCCTGACGCTAGCCACACCACCAGTCAAACAAGGCTGTTGTTTCCATGTTGGGTTCTTGTAGATGTTGATCTGAGGACCTCACGGAAAGAACCCAAAACGTAATAACAGCCCATAGGGTAATAACTGCCCATGACGTAATCATTTGGGTCTATTTGCAACGTAACAAAATCCCATAACAAAGCGACTTAACCATCACGTAATAACTGCCCATAACATAATAACTGCCCATAATGTAATAATTTGGGCCCATTTGAAAAGTAATAAAACCCATAACGTAATAACACCTCTCTACCCATGATGTAATAACATTCTGCCAATAATGTAATAATTAGTGGTGGGCCGTTATTGGCGTTAACGTGCTGCCAATTACCAATTACTCATTGCAACACAAACAACAGTCATGTTCCCAAACCACTTAAATATTGCCAATGCCATAGTTCCAAAACATTTCGTATGATGAATGCATTTTGAAGACACATGTAGGCTATACTCTCGCAAAAGGTTTTTTTTTTCCCAAGGTTGAGTAACTGGTCATTTACGATATCTGTGTCAGTAAATGTCCGTGTCGGTAAATGTGTCTATAACGGTTGTCTACCACTATGGGGGCAACCAATGCAGACAATCCATGAAGCACTGCTGACAGCATTGCTAACAGCCAGCGGGCCCAACAGCCGGCCATCTAGTCAGCCAGCCAGCCAGCCAGCCAGCCAGCCAGCCAGCCAGCCAGCCATCCATCCATCTAGCCAGTCAGCCATCCAGCCATGCATTTAGCCAGCCAGTCAGCCAGCGCGCCGGCATGCAAAGCAGCAAGGCAGGCCCGCCATGTCAATAGCAATACAGCTTTTGTAAGCAAGGATATACAAACACAGTACGAGAGTGTTGGTTTAATTACTGGTGTAAATGAACCATGTAACCAGAGCGATGATGCAAGTGGCAGGTGCAGGCAGTAATTGAATCATGGCATGACAGCCCTTAGTACTCAGGTGAGCAGGCAGTGATTGGTTGGAATGGGATCGACTGATTGGTTGAATGATTGAATGGAAGCAGGTCTTGTTCTTGGAGAAGGTGTGAATAGTTTAATGAAAATGTCCTGAATTGTTTCATGGATGCAGAGAATATAGTAGATCAAATCATACAGTGTGCTCTTTACCTTTTTATTACCTCTTTATTACCTCTTTATTTTTACCCCTACCTTGTTTCCCGTTTTACCTGTTTTTTTAGGGTTGACATGCTGGGAGTGCTGCTTCTGTGTCTTCTCATCTCGGCTCCAACTGCTGCCCAAGAGAAAGGTATCCAGCAAATTAATTGCAGATAAAATCCCAACTGATCTCTGTACTATGTTAGTGTTCTGTAACCAGCAGGGACGTTGCTATGTATTTGGGGGCCCTAACCAAAGAAGAGGCCCTTTTCTGTAGCTCTTCAGACCATCTGGGAGGGCCCCCTCAGGAAAGACTTTGATAGCAGTATCATTAGGGAGCCGTTACCATTCTCAGAAAGTCATTGTTATCATCTGTATACAGTTATGTAGCACTTTCAAGTTG